>NC_053440.1:25002148-25124920 GCF_007990345.1 Gossypium hirsutum | reverse complement strand
GACGGCCAGAACGGTTCTGGATTCCTGTTCAACTTGGAATTCATATAAATTAACCAGAGACAATTAGGATCATACCATATATGGATAGATTCCTCTCTGAGTCTAGTTTCTATAGAAACAAACGGCATCAGTATTGAAGCTCTGTGCAGGGAGATATCCAGGTCGTAATGCGCAAAGGTCAGTGTAGTCGATCCTGTAACATGGGAGACTTGACTAATAAACTGTAATAATTTGCCCAACCAAAAATTCTAGAAAAAAATATTAGATGGGAATATGAGTCTAGTTTCAGGGAAAAATCACGAAACTGATTTTCGAGTTGTGAAACTCAGATATGATTTTTAAAGCGACTAGTACGCAGATTGGCAGTGTCTGAGAAATATTTTTATAAAAGGGTTTAAAGTCTGTTAACATCTCGTGTTCGACTCCGGTGTCGGTCTCGGGTTCGGGGTGTTACATTGATTGGTATCAGAGCTATGGTTAGTCGGTTCTAGGACTACATAGCACGTGTGAGTCTAGCTATACATGCCGAATGTTAATTTAACTGTGTGATGACTTCTGACGGTTAAATTTATGTTTTGATTAGTAAATGGATCCCGGTGTAGAGAGAACCTTGGCGGATGACATTGAAAGTGTAGCGGCTGCTCCTGCACAAGGGACACCGCCTATTGAACCTCAGTCATCTGCGAATAATCAAGGTGAGGGGGCTAAACAAGCCTTCTTTACCATGATGAATGAGTGGGTCGCGCAGTATGCCCGAACCAATCCGGCTGTCCAACAATTCCCGAATTTGAATAATCCACCCCCGGAGCTAGTAATGCCATCAGTTACTGATCCTGTGAGGCTGAGTAAGCCACCTGTAGACTTGATTAGGAAGCGCGGGCTGAGGAGTTCAGGGCCATAGTTACTGATGATGCTGAAAGGGCCGAGTTCTGGTTTGATAACACCATTCGGGTGTTTGATGAACTGTCATGCACACCGATGAATGTCTAAAGTGTGCTATATCCTTGTTGGGGACTCAGCTACTATTGTGGAGGACCCTGATTTCCATAGTCCAAACGAACGAGTAACTTGGGACTTCTTTCAGACGGAATTTCGAAAGAAATATATTAGTCAACGGTTCATTGATCAAAAGCGTAAGGAATTCTTGGAACTCAAGCAAGGCCGTATGACAGTATCTGAATACGAACATGAATTCGTAAGACTCAGTAGGTATGCCGGGAGTGTGTAGCTGATGAGGTTGCTATGTGCAAAAGATTCGAAGAAGGATTGAATGAAGATTTAAAGCTACTAATGGGTATTTTGGAAATAAAAGAATTCGTAACACTAGTCGAACGAGCCTGCAAGGCGGAAGAACTTGGAAAGGAGAAGAAGAAGGCTGAATTTGAAGCTAGAGACTATCGTAAAAGATCGACGGGTAAAGCTCCGTTCTCAGCCGTAAAGAAGTTCAGGGAGGACACTAATAAGTCGAGGACGACTGCGGGAATTTCCATCAGAGCAAGACCATCGACGGACTCCCGAGCTACTTCGGTAGCTAGTGTGGGCAATAATCGTCTAGAGAAACCTGAATGTCCCCAATGTGGAAGACGACACATAGGTGAATGTTGGGGTAAGTCTATTAACAGGGCTTGTTACGGATGCGGTTCGAAGGACCACTTCATTAGAGATTGCACGGAGCTTGATGAGAAGAATAAGATTCAAGGTGCAAGACCTAGTGGAGTGACAACAAGAGGTAGACCACCGAGAATTTTAGGAGGTAGGGTGGTAGTCAGAGAGGGACCTCTGATACGGCTGTTCGAGCCGAGAACCGTACTCCTGCTAGAGCATATGCCATTCGCGCACGAGAGGAGGCATCCTCCCCTGACGTCATCACTGGTACCTTCACTCTCTTTGATACTAATGTGATTGCATTGATTGACCCTGGCTCTACTCATTCATATGTATGCGAAACCTTAGCATCCAGTAAGACTCTACCTTTTGAGTCTACTGAGTTCGTAATTCGAGTGTCAAACCCTTTGGGTCAATGCGTACTTGTTGATAAAGTGTGTAAGAGATGCCCTCTAAAAATCCGAGAATCCTGTCTTCCGGCCGATTTGATGCTTTTGTCGTTTGACGAATTTGACGTTATTCTTGGTTTGGATTGGTTGACCGCGCATGATGCGGTTGTGAATTGCAAAAGCAAGACTATTGATTTGAGGTGCGCAAATAACGAGATAATTCGAATTGAGTCTACGGACTTAAGGGGGTTGCCAGCTGTAATATCAGCAATGTTGGCCCAGAAATATGTAAGAAAAGGGTGCGAAGCATACCTTGCGTATGTACTTGATGACAAAGAGTTAGAAAAGAAACCCAAATTTGTGCCGGTGGTTTGTGAATACCCGGATGTTTTTCCTGAAGAATTACCGGGTTTACCACCTGTTCGGGAGGTAGAGTTTGGTATTGAGCTTGTACTTGGGACTACGCCGATTTCGATAGCTCTGTATCGTATGGCACCAACCGAGTTAAAAGAGTTAAAATCTCAGTTGCAAAATTAACGGATAGAGGTTTTGCTCGACCAAGTTTCCACCTTGGGGTGCACCAGTATTGTTCGTGAAAAGAAGGACGGAACCATGAGGTTGTGCATTGACTATCGTCAACTGAATAAAGTGACGATAAAGAACAAATATCCGTTGCCGTGCATCGATGATTTGTTCGACCAACTGAAGGGAGCCTCAGTGTTCTCAAAATAGATTTGAGATCGGGCTATTATCAGTTGCGAATTCGAGATTCGGACATACCCAAAACTGCTTTCAGAATGAGGTACGGTCACTACGAGTTCTTAGTGATGCCGTTTGGGCTCACTAATGCCCCTGCGGTATTTATGGATTTGATGAATCGGATCTTCAGACTATATTTGGATCGGTTCGTAGTTGTGTTCATTGATGACATCTTGGTCTATTCAAGAGATGAGATCGAACATGCTGAACACTTGAGATTAGTGTTGCAAGTTTTGCGGGATAAGAAGTTATATGCTAAGTTCAGTAAGTGTGAGTTCTGGTTAAGAGAGGTTAGCTTCTTGGGTCATGTGGTATCCGCATCGGGTATTCGAGTTGACCCGAACAAAATCTCAGCCATACTTAACTGGAAACCTCCGAGAAATATTACTGAGGTTCGGAGCTTTTTGGGACTCGCCGGTTATTACCGACGATTTGTCAAAGGTTTCTCGATGATAGCCACACCAATGACGAAGCTACTTCAAAAGGATGCTAAGTTCGAATGGACGGAGAAATGTCAGAAAGGCTTCGATCAACTGAAAACTCATTTGACTGAAGCTCCAATTTTAGTGCAACCCGAATCAGGCAAAGAGTTTGTCATTTATAGTGACGCATCCCTACTCGGGTTGGGTTGCGTATTGATGCAAGAAGGCCGAGTTGTGGCCTATGCGTCGAGACAATTGAAGCCACACGAGAGAAATTATCCAACCCATGATCTCGAACTAGCCGCCATCGTATTCGCTTTGAAAATATGGCGACATTACTTGTTTGGCGAAAGTGCCATGTATTTTCGGATCACAAAAGTCTCAAATATTTGATGACTCAAAGAGACTTAAATCTACGACAAAGACGTTGGCTTGAGTTGTTGAAAGATTACGAGCTTGTCATTGATTACCACCCGGGAAAGGCTAATGTGGTTGCGGACGCCTTAAGCCGGAAATCGCTGTTTGCTTTACGAGCGATGAATGTGCACTTGTCTGTTCTACCCGACAATGTGTTAGTAGCTGAATTAAAGGCCAAACCATCATTGATTCATCAAATTCGTGAAGCTCAGAAAGTCGACGATGAATTGGTTACAAAACGGGCTGAATGTATTCCGAATATGGAATCCGAATTTCAAATTGATGATGACGATTGTTTGAGGTTCAGAAGTCGGTTGTGTGTTCCAAGAAATTCAGAACTCATTTCGATGATTCTGAACGAAGCTCATTGTAGCCGAATGTCAATTCACCCGGGGAGTACGAAAATGTACAACGATTTGAAACGACGGTTTTGGTGGCATGGTATGAAACGGGACATCTCCGACTTTGTTTCGAGATGTTTAATATGTCAACAAGTGAAAGCGGAACATCAAGTGCCTTCAGGATTACTTCAGCCGATCATGATACCCGAGTGGAAATGGGATCGAGTCACAATGGACTTTGTGTCCGGACTACCATTGTCAACAAGTAAGAAGGATGCGATTTGGGTTGTTGTTGATAGACTGACTAAGTCGGCTCATTTATCCCCGTGCGTACGGATTTTTCATTGGATAAACTAGCCGAATTGTATGTTTCTCAGATTGTGAGATTACATGGAGTACCTATTTCTATCGTGTCGGATAGAGATCCGAGATTCACCTCGCGATTTTGGAAGAAATTGCAAGAAGCTTTGGGTACCAAGCTGCATTTTAGCACCGCTTTTCATCCCCAAACCGATGGTCAATCCGAGCGAATAATTCAGATACTCGAGGATATGCTGAGATGCTGCATCCTTGAGTTTAGTGGTTCATGGGAACGGTATGTACCTTTGATTGAATTCGCTTACAACAATAGTTTTCAATCAAGTATTAAGATGGCACCTTACGAGGCTTTGTACGGTCGTAAATGCCGTACACCATTGTTTTGGACCGAGCTCGGTGAAAGTAAAATTTTCGGAGTTGATTTGATTAAAGATGCCGAACAGAAAATAAAGGTAATCCGTGAAAGTCTGAAGGCAGCCACAGATCGTCAGAAATCGTATGCGGACTTGAAACGAAAGGACATTGAATATCAAGTGGGAGATAAAGTGTTCCTTAAAGTTTCGCCTTGGAAAAAGGTACTCAGGTTTGGCCGTAAGGGCAAGTTGAGCCCGAGATTCATTGGGCCGTACGAAATCTCCGAACGAGTTGGTCCGGTTGCGTATAGATTGATTTTGCCCCCTGAGCTTGAAAAGATTCACGACGTCTTTCATGTTTGATGCTTCGACGCTATCGATCTGATCCATCGCATATAATTAGCCCATCAGAGGTTGAAATTCAAGCCGATATGAGTTATGAAGAAGAACCGATACGTATCCTAGCTCGTGAAGTGAAGGAGTTGCGAAACAAAAGGGGTCCGTTAGTGAAGGTGTTATGGCTCAAACATGGGATCGAGGAAGCTACTTGGGAAGCCGAGAGCTCGATGAAAGAACGATACCCAAACCTATTTACCGGTAAGATTTTCGGGGACGAAAATTTCTTAAGTGGGGGAGAGTTGTAACAGCCCAAAATTGACCCTAGTCGGGAAGTGGTTTCGGGACCACAAAACCGAGTCATAAAAATAATTAATTTCCATATTCTATGCTTATTATGTGTGTACATGAGTATGTGGAAGTTTCATTCTCCAATTTTGCCAATTGTATGAGAAATTATTAAATAGGGATCGATATGAGACATGGTGAAAATATGATAGGCTAATTTAAAATGGTCTATTAATGCATGTTGTGAAAATGATGGGTTTGCATGTCAAATTACCCAAAATTTGAGCTAGTGGTTGGCCATGCTATGGGTGGAAACATGTTGGGAACATGTTGGCCTAGTGAGGTATGTAGGAAAAAAATAAAATAAGGAGTATGGGTAATAAAGAAAGGAAAAACAAAAAAATGAGTGGTTGTTCCCCCCCCCATTGCCGTGAGCTAAAGAAAGGAAAAGAAAAACTTGTTCATCCTTTTTCATCCTCTTTTGACCGAAAATTCTAAGGGAGGAGGAAGGAGTTCTTGCTTCATGTTTGAAGAGAATTAGGAGGAAGTTTGGCCATGCATGTAACTAGATTGAGGTATGTTTGATATTATTCTTTGAGATTCATGTATATTTTAAGTTGTAAGTTTGAAATCTACCTAGCCATGGTTCAAACTTTGTTAAATGATGGAGATGATATTCGGCCATGCATGTTACATTATTGGTTGGTATTTTGATGTTTGATGTTGTGGTGATGAGGCATGAAGATGAGTTAAGATTCGGCCTAGGTGGAGTTTGTGTTAATGCCATTGCATGCTAAATATGAAGCTTGTTAATGATGCATGTGATGGTGGATTGATGATTCTTGAATCTCTTTTTTTTTAGCATTTTTGAGTGAGCACATATGTGCATTGGTTGCTAGATGGGGAAGAATCGGCTAGCAAGTTGTGTGCTAAGGCCGAATATAATTTTTGTAGGTTAATGAGTAATGCATGTGCTAAATTGATGGAAAGGGAAAGGATGCTTTACTAGTGTATAAATGATATAAAGATTTTAGAAATTATTTTTGCTTAGGTGTATGTATGATTAGGTATATTCGGCCATATGAGTAAATATATAGATGATGTTAAATTTGATTATGTATAATGGGCCATATAGGGTACACATTGTGATATTAACTTTGATTCTCCATAATTGATCAAGTGGGTGATTAGTAAGGGTGATTGCCGAATATACTAACATACATATGCATGTGTCATTGGATTGTAAATATTTAGCAAGGCGGTTAAACTAGTTGATTTATTGATTAAGCTCAAGGAGTTAAAGGAGGAGAATCGAGCAAAGGCAAAGAAAAGATCATCGAGTAGCCGAGTTGGAACCATCTTACCCAACACAAGTAAGTCATTAAGCATATCTTTGGTATTGATTTAAAGGATCGTAATACCTATACCATTGTGTTTAATGAGATGAAATGTATACAAATGTATATGTAAGTAGAGATGAAATTTGTCGAATGTAAAAAGGAAGTGAAGCCTATTGAGTGGCTGGTTTTCGGCACTAAGTGTGCGGGCAATAAGTGTTCACGGTCATGAGATTGGCACTAAGTGTGCGGGTTTAAATTGTACAGCACTAAGTGTGTGAGTTTAAAGTACATGGCACTAAGTGTGCGTGGTTGATTATTAAGCACTATGTGTGCGAACCCAATATATATTTTCTATAAATTATTTACATTAAGGGTGCGACCTTACCGAGTCGATTTTGGACAGCGGAAAAGGTAAGTGTGCGAACTTGAAATGCATGGCACTAAGTGTGTGAGTTTAAAGTGCATGGCACTAAGTGTGCGCGGTTGATTATTAAGCACTATGTGTGCGAACCCAATATATATTTTCTATAAATTATTTACATGAAGGGTGCGACTTTACCGAGTCAATTTTGGACAGCGGAAAAGGTAAGTGTGCGAACTTGAAATGCATGGCACTAAGTGTGTGAGTTTAAAGTGCATGGCACTAAGTGTGCGCGGTTGATTATTAAGCACTATGTGTGCGAACCCAATATATATTTTCTATAAATTATTTACATGAAGGGTGCGACTTTACCGAGTCAATTTTGGACAGCGGAAAAGGTAAGTACCTTGAGTTCATGGCTAATAGGCGCTATGTTTATATTTGGAGTTGAGCTTGGTAAGTTTTGAACCTATGTGACGATTATAGTTGAAGTCACGTACATAAGGTTCATTGTGGAATAGGTGAAAGTTCATTTAATTGTATGATTATAACGAAAATAAAATGATGTATGAAAGGCCAATGTAGGACTTGGTATGAGATTGAACCATAGGGTTAAGGAACTATGGTATAGTTTGGTATGGATGGAGTACTTAACCTCATTTCATTGTTTCCTGTTGTGATAATTTTATTAATGGATGGTTGTGGAATGCTTATGGCTTACTGAGTTATATACTCATTCGGTGTTTGCTTGTCACCTATTCTAGGTTTCTTGGACTCGTCTCTTTTTGCGTGATCGTGCCGTCGTCGAAGTCATCACACCGGCTAGCAAGTTTTGGTACTTTCTTCTTAGTCGGCTTAGGAGAACATTTCGGCATGTATAGGCTATTATGTTGTGTTTGAACTTTGGTATGTAAACTTTTAGCCATGCGAAAATGGCATAAATGTTCGGTTGGGTTTGGTTTCATAACGTTAGGTCGTAAATCTTGATAATTCGACCTTTTTATGCCATATGTCATGGTTGATTATTTTGGTGTTAAAATTCATGATATGGCAATAGTGTAGTAGGGGGATGTTTGACAATGATTAGCCTTTGGCATGGCTAGTCATGATCATAATTTGTGATATGTATGACGAATTACTAGTTAGATCAAGGAGAAATCACGAAATGGGCATAGTTGCTTTCGTAACAGATGCTGGCAGCAGCAGTGACGTGGGATTGAAAAATCACTAAAAATAGTAGGAGTGGAATAAATTGATGAATAAATTATGTATTCGAAGCTCGATGAGTCTATTTTCATATAGAAGCAACGAAAAGATCATATGAACAGTATGTTAAGAGATATTCAGGTTCTCGTGAGACAGGGCCAGAACGGTTTCTGGATTCCCTGTTCCGACTTTGGAAATTCATTATAAATTAACCAGAGACAATTAGGAGTCATACCATATATGGATAGATTCCTCTCTGAGTCTAGTTTCTATAGAAACAAACGGCATCAGTATTGAAGCTCTGTGCAGGGAGATATCCAGGTCGTAATGCGCAAAGGTCAGTGTAGTCGATCCCTGTAACATGGGAGACTTTGACTAATAAACTGTACTAATTGGCCCAACCAAAAATTCTAGAAAAAAATATGTAGATGAGAATATGAGTCTAGTTTCAGGGAAAAATCACGAAACTGATTTTCGAGTTGTGAAACTCAAGATATGATTTTTAAAGCGACTAGTACGCAGATTGGCAGTGTCTGAGAAATATTTTTATAAAAGGGTTTAAAGTCTGTTAACATCTCGTGTTCGACTCCGGTGTCGGTCTCGGGTTCGGGGTGTTACAGTATATGTTCCAATTGCTCCACCACAACGAACAAAGATAGGTCTTTAAAGGAGGTTGGGAATATATGTTGGTTATAAATCTCCTTCTATAATTAAGTATGTTGAACCATTAACTGGAGATTTATTTACTGCATGATTTGTTGATTGTCACTTTAATGAAACAATATTCCCAACATTAGGGGGAGAGAAAATACAGCTGATAAAAGAAATTACATGGAATCGATCATCTTTATATCAATTAGATCCTCGTACAAGTCAATGTGAACAAGAAGTTTAAAGGATCATACATTTGCAAAACATCGCCAATCAACTGCCAGATTCATTTACTGACCTAAAGAGAATTACAAAATCTCACCAGCTAAAAATGCTTCAATACGAATTGATATCCCAATAGGGCAAACTGTTAGTGCAAAAGAAAGTAATACATGCCTGAAGCGTTGAAGACCAGTTGCTTTCAAAGATAAAAATCCTCGTAAAAGGAAAGGAGCAAATAATAAAGGTGATTATATTATGGAGACAAGTTCCCAAGAAGAGGCCAAAGATATAACTAATCATAATCATAAAACCCTAGAAGGGATTCAAGTACTTGAAAATGATGATAACGAAGAGATCTCGATAAGTTATGTTACTTCAGGGAAAAGATGGAACCGAAAAAATATAGTTGTCGACAACAATTTTGCATATAATGTTGCTATTGAAGTAGAAAAAAATGATAATCCTGAGCTGAAATCTATTGAGGAATGTAGAAATAGAAAAGACTTGTCAAAATGGAAAGATGCAATTTAAGCAAAATTGAATTCACTTTCTAAACATGAGGTTTTTGGACCTGTAGTCCAAACACCTAAAGGTGTAAAGCCGGTAGGTTATAAATGGGTATTTGTTCAAAAATGAAATGAAAAAAATGAAGTCGTAAGATATAAAGCACGACTTGTAACACAAGGATTTTCGCAAAGGCCCGGTATTGATTATGAAGAGACATATTTTCCTGTGGTGGATGCAATCACGTTTAGATATCTTATTAGTCTAGTAGTACATGAAAGACTTGACATATATCTAATGGATGTTGTTACAGCCTATTTATATGGTACACTTGATAGTGAAATTTATATGAAAATTCCTGAATGATTTGAAATCCCAAAAAGATATAGAGTTTCTTGGGGAAATTGCTCGATCAAATTAAAGAAAAGTTTATATGAATTAAAACAATCTGGACGTATGTGGTACAATCGTCTTAGTGAATACTTGTTAAAAGAAGGTTAAAAAACGATCCAACTTTTTCATGTGTCTTTATAAAAAGGTTTGGATTAGATTTTGTGATAACTGTTGTTTATGTTGATGATCTAAATATTATTGGAACTCCTGAAGAGCTCCAAAATGTAGTAAACTGTTTAAAGAAAGAATTTGAGATGAAAGATCTTGGAAAAACAAAGTTTTGTCTTGACTTATAGATCAAGCATTTAAAAGATTAAAATCCATGTTCATCAATCAGCTTATACGAAAAAGATATTAAAGAAATTTTACATGGATAAAACACACTCATTAAGTACTCTGATGGTTGTACAATTGTTAGATGTGAATAAAGATCAATTTCATCCTTGCAAGGATGGTAAAGAGTTTCTTGGTCCCGAAGTACCATATTTAAGTGTTATAGGGGCATTGATGCATCTTGCAAACAACACAAGACCTGATATAGCTTTTACTGTAAACTTGTTAGCAAGATTTAGTTCTTATCCAACAAGTAGACATTAAAATGGAATTAAACATGTATTTAGATATCTTAGAGGGACTATTGATGTAGGGTTATTTTATTCAAATTATTCAAAATCCCTATTAGTCGACTATGCTGATGCTGGATACTTATCGAATCCACATAAATGTCGATCTCAAACAAGATATTTATTTACATGTGGGGTACTGCCATATCGTGGTGTTCAATAAAGCAAACGTTAGCTGCTGCTTCTTTAAATCATGCAGAAAAAATCGCAATGCATGAGGCAAGTCGAAAGTGTGTTTGGCTAAGGTTATTGACCCAACATATCCAAAAGATATGTAATTTGCCTTTACAGGAAATATGCCAACTATCTTATACGAAGATAATGCAGCATGTATAGCACAATTGAAGGGTGGTTATATCAAAGGTGACAGAACAAAACATATTTCACCAAAATTATTCTTCACCCATGATTTTGAGAAAAGAAGTGATAAAAATGTTCAACAAGTTCGTTCTAGTGATAATTTAGCAGATCTTTTTACTAAGGCATTACGAACTTCAACATTTGAAAGACTACTACAGGAGATTGAAATGCATCAACTTAAAGATGTAATGTAATGTTGCCATTAGGAGGAGTCTAAAGCAAGTTGTACTCTTTTCCTTTAACCAAGGTTTTGTCCCATTGGGTTTTTCTGGTAAAGGTTTTTAATGAGGCAGCTTGTAATAGAAGATTGTGTACTCTTTTTTCTTCATTAGATTTTTATCTCACAGGGTTTTTCATAATAAGGTTTTAATGAGGCACATTATCTACCAATGGACATCCAATAGGGAGTGTTATAAATATCTTATTAAGTGGATGTCCATCATGACTAAGATAAAGTTTTGATGTACTTTAAATTCTAATAATTATTAGAATTAGATCTCTACTTCTTTTATACTTCTTATGCCTATAAATAGAGACTCTGATGAAACATTATAATCATTCATTTGACCAATAAAGTACATTCTCTATTGCTTCCTTTATTCTTTATGCTCTCATTCTCTCCTTATTTTATAAACAATTCAATATTCTTTAGATTTTATTTTTTTCTAGAATTTTTTTTCTAGAATTTTCTATTTGTTTAATAATTTTGAGTTTTTTTATAATGTCTATATAGAATGAGAGTCAATTGACCAAGAAAAACATAAAAGTTGAGGGCTAAAATTGCTATTATACAAATTAAAAAAGTGCCACTTAACCACCGAGTGACAAAAAAATAATTTTGAAATGTTTAGTGACCAAATTGTAAATTTTTTTAGTTAAATGACTAAAACGAAAACTTACCCATAGTTTAGTGAGTAATGATGTAGTTTATCCTATTTAGTTTTTTTTTGGGTTAGGTACTTAAGTTGGATTAGGTTAGTTCACTATAATTATAAAATTATTTTTTAATGTTTAAAAAACTATTTATTCCGTTTAGATTAACAAATCGAATCAAACTAATCATTTAAACCAAAATTAACTAAAAATAAAGTTAATCGAAAATTTTCAATTTATTAAACTCAGTTGTTTTGATTTAACCTATATTTTACACACCCCTAAGTCTTTCAATTGGTATCCATCTCCAAATTCAATTTTCTATCTGATTTTTATTGTTTCCCATCTCAAAACAATACATTATGTCTTGTTAGAAATTTTTAAGTGAACGATTCAGACGGTTTTTGCTAATTAGAAATTTAGGAGGGGGTGGGCCAGCCCAGACTGCACGAGACTCGAGTACATCCAACGCCCATTATTCTTTACATTTAGAAATTTTTTACCCTCCAAAATTTTATACAAATCCTCTCTACCCCATGCTTTCAAAAATATCATTACTTTAATTTTATTCACCACAAAAATTTGATCTTAAAACATTGGTATTCAAAATTGAAATGCAAAAGAATTTAAATAATGATAAATATACAAAAGGTAATGAGTTGCGAAAGAAATGTAGGGTCTATTTGATTGTAGTAAAACATTTTCCGGAAAAGGTTTTCAGCCTTTTCCAGTGTTTGTTTGGTTGAAAATGTTTTCCTCACGTAAAATCAATTACAAACACGGGAAAAAGAAGCCTTTTGATTTTGGAAAATGTCTTACCATTTCTAATTCGGTAAGACATTTTCAGGAAAATTTTAGACACTGATATTCCCTTCCCCTTCCTCTTCCCCTTCCCCTTCCCCTATCCTTGACACCTGATCTTCTACTTGCCATCAGCCAACACCGATTCTTAACACCAGACACCTGCGTTCATCAACATTTTTTCTATGTTTTGATTTCGGAGCAATAATTGAGGGAATCAGAAAATAGAGAAAACTGATGGAATTGGGAAAGAAAATGGAAGCACAAAAGAAAAGAAAAGTTTCAAAGATGGATCAATTTGTGGGTATAATTCACTTCACCACCTCTTGAGCGCAAATCTCAAGCCTCAACTCTACCAGGTCTTTTCTTTTTCTTTTTCTTTTTTCCCGCTTTCCGGGTTGTAATTTATCTGTCTTCACTTTGTTGATTTAATTGGGTATTTTTGTTTTTCTTAATCTGGCTATGCACTGGGCAAAAAATTCCAATCTTTCAGATTTCAAGAAAGGAAGATTGAAAGGATTACTTAGGCAAAGTGTGAATAATCTCTCAATGGAAGTTGATGGGGTATAGATTTTTGTTGTCTTTTGAATAAAAAAGGGACATTAATGGGCTGAAGCTTTGATTTGAGTTAGTCTTAGGCAATATTGCTTGCGTTCTTGATACTGCTTTCATGCAGATTTTGTTGCAACATCTACTCATTTTTTGTTTTCCTGGGTATATTCGTATCAATGACAGTGTAACATCAGGCTTGATCTTTTTATGAGTCTATATGATCTGTTAATTTGCCTATAGGAAGATGGTACTGAAGTGATGCATTCTTAATTTATTGAACCATACTGTGTTTTCAAGGTGTGCCTATGCTTTTGCACCTTAGCTTCAAACAACCAAAGGACCTCAAACCCTTTTGGGCGAGGCACATTTGATTAGGCGCTCGCCTAGTGTGCGTAGGTGTGCTTTTTGGTAAGGCGATGGGCATATAAAATCCGCCTAATTGAAGTTCTCTTTAATTGTTTTTGTTTTCAACTTTTTCATTAGATGTACCTTTACTTGTAAGAAATGGGATATTATCAAAACTCTATTTTGTAATATTTGTGTATTGAACAGTAGACATGGAACCAATAGGAACTTTTGCATATTGGCCAACAATAAAAAAGTTCCTTGTCTTGTAGATAAATTGGATAAAAGTGTTTTTATCATAATTATATTGCTTAACCTTACATATACGCACCACATATACATATGCATATGCATGCATATTGCACCTTACTTCAATCAGGTGAATGCTTTTTTGCCCCTTCTGCCTGAAGCAATACAAGGGTTTTTAGCACCTGGAGTGTACCTTTATCCCTTGGCAATACAAGGGTTGGAACACTGGGTTTACTTGGCCTGTAATATGATGCCTTGAGAAGCTTTTGATCCTATAAGACAGAAATGGATGAGATTACCTAGGATCCCATGTGATGATTGTTTTACTTATGCTGACAAGGAGTCTCTTACAGTGGGGAGTGAATTACTTGTATTTGGTCGTGAATTGTCAGGATTTGCTATTTGGATGTATAGTTTGGTTACCCACAATTGGTCAAAATGCCCCCTAATGAATTTTCCACGTTGTCTGTTTGGTTCTAGCAGCCCTGGGGAGATAACCATTGTTGCTGGGGGAAGTGATAAGAATGGCAATGTCCTACAATCTGCTGAACTCTACAATTCTGAAGTAGGTACTTGGCAAACATTGCCTGACATGAACTTCCCGCGTAAACTATGTTCGGGATTTTTTATGGATGGGAAGTTTTTTGTGATTGGGGGCTTGTCAAGTCATACAGATTGTTTGACTTGTGGTGAAGAGTACAATATTGAGACAAGGTCATGGAGGAGGATAGAAAATATGTACCCTGGTCGCGATGCAGGTACGTTTCATCCTGCTATGCGTTCACCTCCTTTAGTTGTTGTTGTAAATAATCAGCTTTACTCTGCTGATCAAGCAACTAATGAAGTTAAGAAATATGATAAGGTTAATAACTCATGGAGTGTTGTGAAGAGACTACCTGTGAGGGCGGACTTTTCCTACGGTTTGGGGCTGGCATTTAAAGCACGCGGAAACAGTTTACCAGTAATAGGAGCTGGAAGTCATGGAGGGCATGATGATGGAGTAATTGTTCTGCATTCTTGGAATCCAGAGGAGGGAAACAGGGATGGACAAGAGTGGAATGTGTTTGCTGTCAAGGCACGGGCAGGTGCTTTTGTGTATAATTGTGCGATAATAGGCTGTTAATGAGAGTTGCCGTATCTTTGGTGCAAACATCGACATCTGGAAGACCAAGATCAACGATCCTCTATCTGTTATAATTTTTATTGTCTCAGTATCATTAATTTTATTGTTCTTTTTCCCATTTTATGATTCAGAAGAATAATTGACCTCGAATCAATTTCTTAAAGTTACCAACTGATTGTGTTGATCCCTCTATTGCAAGCATTAACCTCATACCAAGTAATGACTGGTTCCATTTATCTTGCACTTTGGCATTGAATTCATTTCTCGTAATTGCTTTTATGCTGAGTGTAATTTCATCAGGAGATCACTACAATTGATTCACTACTAATTAGTAAATTTAAGAAGTAGTTTGCAATGCTTTTATATTTTAATAATTGAGTATTATTATATATTTAATTTGATTTATTTATTTATAAATAAATCATTGCAATATATGTAAAAAAATTTAAAATATAAAAATTTATTAATATATATTAATATATGTAAAAACAACTTTTCCGAAAAATATTTTCAGGAAACCTGCCAAACAGCAGAAAATATTTTACACAGATTCAATCAAACACCAGAAAATATTTTCCAACAAATCATTTTACAGAAAAGTAAAACATTTTCCAGAAATCATTTTACGGAAAACATTTTACTGGCAATCAAACGGACCCGTAATTTAAATTATTAGGTATTATAATTTTTCTTAAAATAAAATTATTTATTATTTATTTTAAAGGTGCAATCAGTTTCAGGTAATCTATAGCATTATTGTCTTTGGGAGATTTTCTTTTTCCAAATTTAAATATTAATATCAGAAGTTTTTTTTTTCTTTCTAAAATATGAATTTATGAAAGATAATTCAATTTATTTTTAAATTTTGAAATTCTACGAAGATTTTATTTCAATTTTTAATATAATGTTTTGGAATATCAGTTCCCTGCTTTTGGATCTACTTTTCAAATAATATAGAAGTGAAACATAGTTTTCTCTTAAATTTATTGTTCATTTAGTTTTTTTATTTATATTTAGTTTAAAAAATAATTTATTTTTAAATAAATTTTTATAATATTTATGGATAACAGTTTATAACATACTAAAAATTTTATATTGATAAAATATACATTAATAAATCTTTAAAATATAAATATAACATGATTTATTTATTTATTTTAGCCTAATTTATCCCTTGGATAAGTTATTTTAATAATTTTTTTTGGTACAAGAGGAAGAAATAAATCATAACTACACTAAGCGAGGCCAAGCCATTCCAGAGTAGTCATCATGTAGTAATTTGAACACTTCATCCATTGGTTGCATGAAAATATATCTACCAAACAGTCTTGAGAACGCCATTGAAGCCAAACCATCAACAACCCTATTACCCTCTCTGAAGATATGTTCAATCCTAACCATCCAAGGAAGTTGGAGTAGATTCTTAATGGCTCGACTTACAGTAGAATATTGTTGGTGTAACACCCCTTCGCTCGTTACCATCACTAGATTAGGGTTACGGGATGCTTTGACAATTAACGAGACAAGAATTTACAAATCCAAACAAATTTTCATTTAAACAATCACTATCAAACAATCAAGCAATAAACATGTCATTCAATCAAAATCGGGGCTTAAATCAAGCCTAAAAAAATCTAAAAGCAATTCAGAAGCAATCAGGGACTAATTTGGAACAAATCATAAAATTAAGGCAAAAACAAGGGTCACACGGCCGTGTGGCCAGACTCTGTGACAGGCTAAGGCTATGTGAAGCTGAGCAACATGGACGTGCCATCAAACCATGTGACATAACTCAGACCCTATAAGTTGCGTCACACGGTTGTGTCGCCAAGTCATGTAACTCACTGTGACTGTGTGAACAAAATTATCATCAAAATCCAACAGAGCACACGGTTGTGCCACATGCCCGTGAGAAGCACATAGCCGTGTGTTAAGCCGTGTGACAGCCGTGTGTGCCTAAATGTACATTCAAATGCAATATGACCAATTCATGCTAACTTAAACCACAAGCAATCAATTAATCAAACTTTCAACCTGTTCAATTCACATAAAAACATACCAAAACATGTTATTTAACTAATTCACACTTAACCAAACATGGCTATTTAAGGTACCAAAATATTATAATTCATTCATCAAGCATTATACTTTTATTTAAACACATTTATAAACTTATCTACCATAAAAAAAACTAGGCACAAATCATTTTATACCATCCAAATCAAACTCCAACCACGATTTTCCTATTCATGTATTCCCTATCACAATATAACACATCTATGTGTATTTCATCCCATCAAGCTAGATCCACCACATATCAATTTCAATATCACATTCAAATCTCTAAATCAATATATGATTAACCACATTATTGGCCACAAACATTTAACTCATAAGCAAGTACAAAATATGCCACTTATAATGAACACTTATATACAAATTACAAGATACTCCTATTACATGCCACATATCCCATGTTAAACATTCAACTTGATCCGATTGTCTGGTTCCATAAAATGAGATCTACAAGAAAATAGGAAAATAACACGAGTAAGCTTTTACGAGCTTAGTAAGTTCATAGGTTGAAACGTTATAACTTACCGTATAATAGCAGTTTTATAATAAACAAAACCAATAGCTAACATTAACCCTGTCAATCACAACCATGCAACAGGTGAGTTTTGTAAATACGAGTCATCTAATCACCTCATTTATATAGCATCAACCATTATCAAGTCATAATATAATATTGAAAACCATGAACACGTGTACAAGTCTTTCACAAGAAATCATAACCAAATATTAGTTACATATCATTATTAAATCATTTAACCATTAAAAATTTGGCCCAATACACGGTATAGACAAATACGGGTACGCGGTTATCCACCCAAGACATGCCAGAATGTTCAACCGAGCCAGTCCAACCAAGAACACGCCTGGGCGCCAAGTTCCAAGCTCGTAGGCTTTACATCTGCCCCTAAAAACACACCAGGGTAACTATACATATAACCTGGAAATCCTAAAAAATGCTAAAATTTTTAGAGATGACACACAGCTGTGTCGTCAGACCATGTGACAACCTGCAACAGCTCGATTTTTTATGGTGTCAGAAACAGTGGTTACGGGACCACAAATCTTAGAAGTAAGTTCGTAAATATTAATATTTATGAGACAATTATGACGTTAAAATAATTTTTGAATTGGTAAATTATACTATTTGAAAGAATAATTAGGTTCAAGTGGTATGACCTTAAAGTTAAGTGGTTTTAGAAAATAAGGTATTGGGACCTGTTTCTATAAAATGAGTCCTAAATATTTTAATAAATTTTTACAAAATATTATTAAGATTGTATTAAAATTTAGTTAAGAAATTTTAACGTTTAGTTAGTTAATTAAAGAAAAAGCACTAAATTGAAAAAGGGACAAAATATAGAAATTATAATATTTAAGTGATTTAATAGCTTGATTATTAAAGTAGAAAGGATAACTGAAGTAAATATTCCTTAACATTAATTTTTGACGGCATTATGGATGAAAAATATTAAATATTACATGATTTAATGGCAAAATGGTAAATTTTATAAAATCAAAATTAAAAATTAAAGGAATTAAAAGACATTTCTTCTTCATTTCTTCTTTCCATAGCCAAAACACCATGAAAGCTTAGGTTTGAAGGTTCGGCTAATTCACCCTCTTACATGAGTAAGTTTTGAGTTTTGTTTCTTGTAATTTTTATATTTTTGAAATCATTACAACTAAGTCCAGCTAGCCCGTACCTTCATTTTTTATTCTATTAAAAATTTTTGAAGTTGTCATTGATGAATATTTAATTTTTTTTATGAATACCATGTATTTGGAGCTTTGATTATATGCTATTTGATGAATTTGTAGAGTGATTTTTGTTAGATTTTGATTTTAGGATTAAATTGTGAAAATCTCAAAATATTAGGGTTTGTTAGTGAATTTAATGTTTATTAGGGGCTTTTTGAGGGCCTAGTATATTTGGATAAATTATTGATTTGAGAAAAATGGTTAATTTGATGAATTTAGAGTTAAGGGACTAAATTGCAAAAATGGTAAAAGCTTCGAGTATTTATGTAATTTTGAAAAATAAAAAGGTATTAATTATAAATTGGTTTGGAAATGAAATATATGCTGATAAATAAGGAATTTTACATTTTAGATCAAGATCTCGTAGATACTTGTGGAAAAGAAAAATAGCGAAATAGTCCCTCTACAACTACTACAATTTAGTCTAGATAAGTTTGTACGGTTTAGAATTTAATATCAATATGAATTATTGAGGAGATTATCATTGAACAACTTATATATTTATTTTTAATTGTGGACAATGAATAGTAAATTGAGATATATTATTGATTTTGATACTCGATTTGAATTGAACGTGGGATTAGAGTACATTCGTGCTTTGGTATATTACGGGGGTTTGGAGTGGAGATGGTATTGGAGGAAGATACCAGTATATTAACCGAGGTTCAGAATTTGTTGCAAACTCTCATGTTATACTTTATGTTTGGCTTGATTCGGGTGGATTAGCTCTTATGAGCTTCTCTTTAGCTCTTTTAAGCTTATGTTGGTGTGTTCGGGAGGACCAGCTCTTATGAGCTTCTATTGATGATGTAATCTTACCCGTAAGTCATTCTTCAAATGGAAAATCTCAGTAAGGTAATCTATTTAATGAATTTGAAATATATGTTATTTATTTCACATTGATCTGAACTTGGATGAATGCATCGATTGGAGTTGTGAATGACAGGGAGTTCTCTTGGATGATTATTTTTGTTTGAATTATTATAATTAGTTCGGTAAGATTTATCGTTTAATACATCAAACTTACTAAGCTTTATTAAGCTTACTTATGTTGTTTAATGTCATTGTAGATTCTCAGAAGGTTGGACGATCGGATCGACACTTAAGTCACACTATCCAGCTTATCTTAGTAGTTTTTGGAATGTTTAATACAGATTATATCGCATGTATAGGCTCTTGCGTGGTTTTGGTTAATGTTTGGCTTATTTAAATATTATGAATAATATTTTGTGCAAATGACCAACTTACATATTACATGAGAATAAGGTATAGTTATTATGCTATTTTCATGAATAAGTCCTTAAACCCTAAATTCACTAAAAATCCCTTAACAAAATATGTTTGTTTAACAACTAAGATAAAAAATTTATCAAATAACTTCAAAACATATTCAAAAAGAACCATGACAAGTCCCTCAACCTTTAACAGTTTTGCAAATTAAGCCCCGGGCTAGCTAGATTAAGTTAAAATGAACTCAAGAACATAAAAATTATTAAAAACAGGACACAAAATAAAACCATGCAAGAACAAAGTGTTGGCTGAACGTTCCTTCTTCTCTAATGGCTAATTTAGGTTTTTGAAACAAAAATAGAGAAGACATCTTTCATTTGTATTTTATTTACTTAAATTTTCTTTTATTTACCAAATTACTACTTTGACCTTATTATTAATAAAAAATTTCAATAAAACCTTGTCCATAACTATCCACTAACTTAATTATGGTATATTTACCATCTAAGTACATTAATTTACTTTCTACCTTTTAACCTTTTTAACAAATAGAAACCCACTTTTTCAACCTTTACAATTTAGTCTTTTTTACCTAATTACCCATTTAAACTTTAACATTTCTTAATAAAACTTTAATACGACATTAAAATAATCTCGTAGATATTAAATAAATATTAAAATAATAACTCACTTTTCAAAATTGTGGTCCTGAAACCACTATTTTTGACACCACTAAAATTGGGTTGTTACAACTCTCCCCCTAAAGGAATTTTCGTCCCCGAAAATCTTACAAGAAAATAGGTTCAGGTATTGCACTTTCAAAGCTTCTTTCGATTCCCAGGTAACTTCCTCGACTCCATGATGTTCCCAGAGAACTTTAACTAAAGCTATACGTTTATTTCTTAACTCTTTAACTTCTCGAGCTAAAATTCTGATCGGTTTTTCACTGTAAGACATGTCTGGCTGAATCTCAACATCAACAGGTGAAATCACGTGTGAAGGGTCTGTTGATACTTCTGTAACATTGACACATGAAATAAATTGTGAATTTTTCTCTAATTCAGATGGTAAAGCTGAACAATAAGCTACTGGCCCAATTCTCTTGATGATCTCATACGGCCTGATGGATCGTAAACTAAGCTTTCCTTTTTGGCCAAAATGGAGAACTTTTCTCCAAGGTGATACTATTAATAATACTCTTTCGCCAACTTGAAATTCAATGTATTTTCTTTTCAAATCCGCATATGATTTCTAATGATCAGAAGCAGCTTTCAAAAAATCACATATTACTATGACTTTTTCTTCGGTTTCTCGAATCAAATCAACACTGAATAGCTTTTTCTCACTCAATTCAGTCCAGTATAATGGAGTTCTACATTTCTGACCATACAAAGCTTCATACGCCACCATTTTAATACTCTTCTAATAACAATTATTGTATGCAAATTCAACCAACGGAAGAAATTTCTATTAGCTTCCACTGAACTCTAAAATACAATAATGGAGCATATCTTTGAGTACTTGTATCACTCACTCAGGCTGACCATCGGTCTATGGATGGAATGTTGTACTGAAACATAATTGAGTACCTAGAGCTTCATACAGTTTACTCCAAAATCTAGAAGTAAAATGTGGATCTCTATCAAAACTAATAAATATTGGCACACCATGTAGTCTAACAATCTCAGAAATGTATAGTTCCACAAACTTTTCAAGTGAATAATTCGTACGTACTGGAATGAAATGTGCAGATTTAGTCAACTGATCAACAATAACCCAAATAGCATATTTCTCCTGCGCAGACAAAGGTAATCCTGATACAAAATCTATCGTAATTTGTTCCCATTTCAACTCTAGAATCATAATAGGTTGTAGCAGTCCAAACGGTACTGGATGCTCAGCTTTGACTTGCTGACAGAATAAACATTTCGATACAAACTCTGAAATCTCTCGTTTCATACCTGGCCACCAATACATCTGTTTCAAATTACTGTACATTTTATTACTACCACGGTGTATCGAAAAATTATTACTATGAGCTTCCTGTAAAATCTTCCGAATAACATAAGAATTCCATAGAATACAGATTTTATTTTAGAAATACAAACTACCATCTGGACTAACACGAAATTCAGAATCAGGTGCCATTTCGATCTGCTCTCATTTAGCAATCGACTCAGAGTCACTTTTCTGAGCTTTACAAATCTGTTACAGAAATGTCAGTCTAGCTTTTAATTCTACTATAATGGAACCATCAAATAAGTATTCAAAGCTCACAAAGCAAATAAATATTTTCTACTTAAAGCATCAGCAACAACATTAACTTTTCCTGGATGATAATCGATGATCAAATCATAATCTTTAAGCAACATTAACCATTTACGTTGTCTCAAATTTAATTCTTTTTGTGACATCAAATATTTCAGGTTTTTGTGATCCGTGAAGATGTGGCATTTTTCTTTGCCCAAATAGTATCACCAAATCTTTAAAGCAAACACAATAGCTGCAAGCTCTAAATCATGAGTCAGGTAATTTTTCTCGTGAGGTTTCAACTGTCAGGAAGCATAAGCTACCATTTTGCCTTTTACATTAAAACATAGCCTAAACCATTAAATGAAGCATCACTATAAACCATAAACTCCTTACCGAACTCAGGTTGAATCAACACAGGGGCTTCGGTCAACAACGCTTTCAACTGATCAAAACTTTGCTGACACTTTTCGAACCATTCAAACATGGCATCTTTCTAGGGTAGCTTCATTAACGGTGTAAAAATCATCAAAAACCCTTTTATAGATCTCCGATAATATCCGGCTAGACCCAAGCAACTTCTAATCTCTAAAACATTTCTCGGAGGCTTCCAGTTTACTATAGTTGATATTTTACTTGGACCCATTCTAATATTGTCTACTGATACATGTCCAAAAAATCTAACTTCTCGGAGCCAGAACTCACACTTGCTAAATTTAGCAAATAATTGTTTCTCGCGCAAAGTCTGCAAAATTATTCTCAAATGCTGTGCATGCTCAATTTCATCTCAAGAATAGATCTGAATATCATCAATGGATACAACTACAAATCTATCTATATATGGCTGGAATATTCTGTTCATCAAATCCATAAACACAACAGGTTCATTGGTTAAGCCAAAAGGCATAACTAAATAATAATAATGTCCGTACCTGGTTCTAAAAGCAGTTTTCTGTACATTCGAATCTTTAACCCGTAACTGATAATATCCAGAACAGAGATCAATCTTTGAAAATACTGTCGCACCTTTTAATTTTGATCAAACAAATTATCAATACGTGGCAAAGGATATTTGTTTTTGATTGTGACTTTGTTAAGCTGTCGATAGTTGATACATAATTGCATTGACCCGTCCTTTTTCTTAACAAACAATACAGGAGCACCCCAGGGAGAAAAATTAGGCCAAACCAATCCTCTGTCTGTTAATTCTTGCAATTGTTCTTTCAACTCTTTCAATTCTGTAAATGCCATTCTATACGGAGCTATCGATATCAGAGAAATTCCCGGTAATAACACAATAGGAAATTTAACCTCTCTGACTGCAGTAACTCTGGCAACTCTTCTGGAAATACATTTAAGAACTCACAAACAGTTGGAACTAACTCTAATTTCAATTTTGAAGCTCTGAAATCAAATATATAAGCTAGATACGCCTCACAACCCTTTCTGACATATTTCTGAGCTGACATAGCTGAAGTAATATTAGTTGTACTATCAAATTTATCAGATTAAACCCGAACTAATTCACCATTCTGACCTTTCAATAAAATTTGCTTTCATCTACAAATCACAACAACATCATGTAGAGTCAACCAATTCATACCAAGAATTACATCAAACTCATCAAATGGTAATAGCATCAAATCAGTCGGAAAGTAGCAATCCCAAATCATCACAGTTTCTACAAAATTTATCAACTAACACATACTAACCTAAATGATTCATTACTTTGATCATAAATTCAGTTGACTCATAAGGTATTTTGTTATCTAACACTAAAGTTATGCATATATAAGAGTGCGTTGACCCCGAGTCAATCAAAGCATTAACATTAGTATCAAAGATAGAAATGTACTGGTAATTACATTAGGTGCCGAAGCTTCCTCACGAGCTCGAATTGCATAAGCCCTAGCTGGTCATTCCACTTCGATTATTTCCCGCATTACCACTATTTCTGGATAGCCTTCCTCTTGCAGCAATGTTACTCAGACGAGTATTTTGAGTTTACTCTCTATAAGATCTTTCAGAACAGTCTCGAAGAAAATGATCATAAGAACCACATTTGAAGCACCATTCATCTCTCAATCTGCACTCTCCGAAATGTCGTCTATTGCACTGTTGACATTTAGGTCTATTATTTCAAACACTTCCCACACTCGCTACAAAAGTAGCCTGAGGTCTCGAATTTGAATATTGCTTCCATTTATCTCTTCTTGAGAATCCTACTGTAACAGCCCAATTTTGACCCTAATCAGAACAACGGTTTCGAGACCATAAATTCGAGTTTAAAAAATATTTTAAAATTATTTTCTGTGTTTATTATGTGTGACTTTACTTGTGTGAATTTTTTGTGCTTTAATTTTGTTGTTTGAGTGTCCGATTAAATAAAAGGATTAAATCGCGTAAAATGAAAATTAGGTGGTTATTTTTAAAAGGGCTGAATAGTGGTTGTCTTTATAAAATGGAGGTTTTATGTGGCAATTAAGCCATTTTAATGTTAGTGGACGGCATTAGGTGATAATATATTGTTTTTATATTATTAATATTATTTCTAAATGTTATAATAATGTATATTATATTATTATGATATAATAAAACATTATAAGCCATTATCATTTTTTTCCTTCATCTTTTATCACCGAAACTGAGCAAAAGAAAAAGAAAGAAAAAAAACCTAGCTATATTCGACCATATTGAAGTTTGATTAAAGTTAGTTCTTTGTTCGATTTTTTATAATTTTTATGTTTTTGATATCGTTGCTTCGAGTACTATCCGACCCAAGCTAGAATTTTTTATTTTGATGAATATTTTGAGTTATGCCATTGATGAATAATTGTGTTTTGTGATGTTTGATGATGAATTATTGAATATATGTTTTGGATATATATGTTTTGTATTGAAATTTTTGATGATTTTGAGTAATTAGGGCTAAATTGCAAAAATAATAAATTGAGGGACTAAAATGTGAAATAACTGAAATGCATGGACTTGTATGAATACAAGGAAGATTCGGCCTAACTATGTTGTTGTGAGATTTTGTGTATTTGTGTTTGGTGAAATTTGGACTAAAATGTATAAAGTGTAAAATGTTAGGGGAAAATGGTAATTCACCCATTTATGTTTTTTTGGACTAAATTTAATGGAATTATATTTAAATTAGTTTATTTTGAATACATTTAGATCAAGAACCAAAGAAATCAGAGTTGGATCGGGGAAAAACCAAAGTCGTTGATTAATGTCCTGTTCTAATTTTCATCGTCTGAGGTAAGTCTATAAGCAAATAAACGTCGTTAAATTAGATTGTATATGAATTTTATATGCTAAACTTAATTTTATGAATTTTCATATTAATAGCCGAATGTATAAATGCTTGTGAGATTTGGGTACAAGTTCGATTTAACTGAGATATGACGTTTGAAAAGCTTAGTATGAACCTTAAAGAATAATTAGGATTTCCTATGTATGAATTATGTGTAAGACTAACTTTGTATCAGTGATATTCGAGCACTGTGCCTAGCAGGCTTTATGCCTAGTAGGCTTCATGCCGGTGTACCATATCAGGCTTTATGCCTAGCAGGCTTCGTGTCGGTGTATCATATCTGGCTTTGTGCCTAGAAGGTTTTATACCGGTGTATTTTAATAAGCTTTATACCTCACAGGCTTTATGCCGATGTGGTATCGAATGTGATTAATGAGTTAAAATGATCAGGTATGTGATGTTTATTTACCTATTTGATAATTAAGTAAGTAAGTTTGTTTGATATATAACAAAAATAATAAATAATGTTGTTATAAGTATATGTGTGTATATGAAAGGTATGTTCAGCCTTATGTTAATTATAGGTATATGATTGGAAGCTCGTGTATAAACGATTAGCCATGGCAAAAATGATTTGAGATTTGTGAATGTATTGGTAATGTTTATATATGTGTATATTCGGCCTTGATAAATTGCTTATGAAATTATATGTTATATATATACACGCAAGGCTTACTAAGCTAAGTTAGCTTACTTTGTATATTTATTTGTCATTGTTTTTTTTAGATTTTGGAGGTTGTTATGTGCTCAGGGACTGTCAGTGAAGTCATTCACACTGTCGTCTACTTTCGGTACTTTTAAAAGTTTTATTTCGAACTTATGGCATGTATAGGCTAATATGTATTTTGGTCTGATTTTGGACATGTATATAATAAGCCATGCGAAAATGGCTTGTTCATTTTGTAAATCTTGAAATTTATGCCTTTGCTTGATGATTTTGTATGGTTGTGGTTGGTTGATTAGGTTTCGGTATATATATATCTTGTGTCTAGTAATATGTTAAATTGGTTAATGATGTGTTTTGATTAAAGGTTGGATGTGAGTAGTGAATATACTTGGTTAATATTCGGTTATGTTTTGTATTTATATATGTGAGTTTTGTTGGTATATTTTGCTAAGAATTATTTATAAATTTTTGGTATTGATGTTCTTATTATAAACATGTAAGGTTGTTTAATTTATTTGTGATTTGGCTATTTGGTTTTGGGTTGTGATGGAAAGTTTATATATATATATGTTATGTTTAAATATTAGGTGTTTATGTTTAGTTTAATATGACATATTTTATGAGTAAGTAATATGTTCTATAATTATTTTGATGGTTCGATTAAGCTTTGCATTATTAGATGAAACATATTTCATTTAGATTTATTAAAATTGTTTGTGCTTACCCGAATAGAAAATTTTGGGATTAGTCTTAATATGACGTTTGATACATTACAAATTATGAGAGATTAGCATGTTTAATTCGGTTGGAAAATTTCAATGTATTAGCCAAATGGTTGCTAAATTATTTGCTCGAACGGATAGTTTTGATTTTTTAATATGATATGAAATTTTTACATAATATACGAATTGAATTTATACAGAATTATATGCATGTTTATGTTTGGCTAAGAATTTGGTAAAGCACCAAATGAATAGTGGTTTGGTTCAAATATGCATAATTGTTTGCATGCAAAGTTGGCTTGTGCACATAATGGTATACTTTTGAGAAATATAGTAATTCATGCAATAAGAAAACAAAAGAGTTGTATGCGAATTAGGTAAATTTTGGTTGTCATTGTTTGAATTGATTTTATTTTTAAATAAATCCCTTGGTTTAATTTTCGTTAACTGAATGGATGTTTTACAAAAAGGTAAGATATGCATATTTTAAAAATTGGTTAGTCTTTTTGGTTTATATATCAATGTGATCATAAGTTGAACAAGCTAGATATGCCAAATATAGTATGGTCAAATAATAGGTGCATTGAATTATTAGATTTATATGATTCATGCATGGATTAATAGAATGAAATAATTTTATTATCTTAGTTGTGCGCACATGCTTATGGGATATATTTGATTTTGGTGCTTATGATTTAAGTGGCTACTTATATATTAGTTATATGTTTAAAAAAAAGATTTGTAAGGGATTATTTAACTGTATTATTTAAAGTTGATTTATTCAAGAGAATCAAACATGTGTACATGTATAATTGTTCAGAAGTTGTGATTTGTTTAGTAATACCTCATAACCCCTTTTCAGCGAAGGATACGGGTAAGGGGTGTTACACCTACTAAAGCTGAGGTCCAACTGTGAAATTCTTTTGATTTCTTGGATGGAGACGAAAATGATTTTTCCATAGGTCATTTACTAGTGTTACGAGCCTCAAAATTTGCATTTCTTTTAGCTTTACTAAGTTCTTCAGCTTTTTGCGTTCGATCTACCAATACCACGAATTCTTTTAATTTTAGAATCCCAACTAACAGTTTGATATCTTCGTTTAAACCATCTTCAAACCGGGTGCACATAACAACTTCTGTTGATATACATTCTCGAGCATACTTGCTAAGTCGCACGAATTCTCTTTTATACTCAGCTACAGTCATACGGCTCTGTTTTAACTACAGGAACTTTTTCCGCTTTTTGTCAAGATACCACTGACTGGCATATTTCTTTCTAAATTCTGTCTGAAAGAAATCCCAATATATATGATCTTTTGGTACCACCGCAATCAAAGTATTCCATAACTGATACGCTGAATCTTTTAACAACGATATTGCACATTTTAAACTATCAGCAAGAGAGTAAGATAGCTCATCAAAAACTCTGATAATATTCTCTAACCAGAACTCAACCTTTTCTGGATCATCTTTCGCAGTATCACGAAACTTTCAGCCCCATAAGTACCAATTTTATCAACTAGAGGTCTATTTAGTCGTACCAATTCTAAACCTTGAGGAATAGTGGGGACAAGTTAGGGTACGAGAGAGGGTGGAGGTCGTTAAGCCATAGGGTTCATTTTAACGAACATAAAAACCACTCAGACATCATTTGGAAGAAGGCTTCGTTAGACTCACTTCCACGACCCTCAGCTACGAGACCATTGCTAGCTACTCCATGAACGGAGGCTTGTACATATCAACTTTATCGGAATCAACTCGGTTGGATGACATCTTTTATCTATATGAAAACGTAATTCAATTTGAGTTAGGAGATATCACATTATCACAGGTTATATAATGTCATATATTTCTAGACTCCATACATACTATGTTCAATCTGAGAACCAACTAAATTATAGCTCTGATACCACTAAATGTAATACCTCTAACTCGTCTCCCTCACCAGATTAAGGTTATGAAACATTACCAAACAATCGAAATAACACTTAACATCATAACATTAAATAAATTAATCTTATTAAAAACCAATCAAATATATGCATTTGGTCCCTAAATCGAACCTTCGAGACCCTAAAAATAGCTTAGAAACAATTCGAGACTAATTTGAAACAAAATAGAATATTTGGAAAAAAAGTTGCAAAACTTGAAAACAGGGGTAACACGGCCAAAATACTCAAGAACCTTGGCACACAGCCGTATACTCACTGAGTTGCCTATAAATGGCATGTATAGGACCCATTTATAACCTTGGCACACAGGTGGAAATACTCAAAAACATGGAAAGTACATGGCCTTTATCATGTATATATGCCATTTATAACCTTGGCCGAAATACTCAAAAACTACCGAAATGGTTGTTAGATAGTGTGATAAATCTCTGACAAGCTTCCAATCGATCAAGCTTCCAATCGATCAAGCTTTCAATCGATCAAGCTTCCAATCAATCAAGCTTCTTATAATCTATAAAAGAAAGAAAAGTAAATACGTAAGCAACTAGTGCTTAGTAAGCTCGTATAAACTCAAACATAACTTACCATTTCTTTAGCACAAACCATAGAATAAGCATAATATCATTACCAAGACCATAAACTTAGTAAAATCCTATACAAGCACCATCAAACTCACAAGTTAGTAAGTTCATACATGATACATATGAATTCAACCATAATATAAGTAGATTTTCATATGCACATCATTTATTACATTAGCCTTTTCATAGATCATGATTCAATATCCCATTGTGTACTTACCATGCCATTTCTTTACTTACCCGTTGAACCATCTAGAATTGCATCAGATACTAAAGAATCCTCATACATAGAGTGCATTTTCATATAACCGTAATCTTTCCTTTTTAATAGTGCTCACACGAGCTGTGGATCGAAATGTTAGCTACATGATGCTACTCACACGAGATGTGGAGAATCCGCAACAAATGCAGGATCTCAGCCATTGGTAGGACATTCAAGACCAACATCCGAAACATGAAATCCCTAATGCCATGTCATCATATCCTAAGAATTCTTATAGCATGTTTGGTTGGGTGTAATGGCTATGCCATTACAGCCCCATTCCGTGGGCCACACCTATTCATCAGTTGGGTTGGGTGTAATGCCCTATTACGGGCTTATTACATTACGCCTCTATTCTCAAAATTGACCGATTTCTATTCCCTTCCAAAAGCTCAATTTAGCTCCCATTTTCCCCTCCCGATTTCTACGCCCTGTTTTATCCTCTCGATCCACGCTTCTCCTTTCCGTCTTTTGTTTCTTCCTTCTAGCTTTCTTCTCCACTCTCCTCGCCGTCTTCTCCTTCTCTTTTTTACCTCTCTTTGGCGTCACAACTGGACTTAGAACACCGATCAGAAAGCACCCTCCATCTCACTTTTTCGTTCCTTTCCACCGAAAAAACTGGTGAAGTTTTTACTGTTGTATCTATGGGAACCGGTAAAGAAGATACAACCGTCTTCCTGGATCGTGCTTCTCGATCAACCAGAGGGAGAAGGTGAATCTTCAACCTAAATTAAGATAGGATTCCTATCACTTAATACGGTTCTTTCTTTTTTTCAAAAAAGATCTGTGTGTTTGTTTTTTTTCTCAATTTTTAGTTCATAAATGATCAAGAATACTTTTTTATTTTATTTTATTTTTACAGTGATTATGTTGAGATTTCCTATGAAATTCTCTTTTTATTTGCAAGGAATCTACAACTCTAGTGTGAATCAGGGAAGCATGTAGGCGTGGGAAGCTATCAGCTCTGATAAACTCAACTCCCACCGCCTCTTCTGTAGGCACCAACATATGAATAACTATTCCTAAAACGAAATCAACCATGCCAATTCCATTAAAAAGAGGCCAAAGCTAAGCTACCAAGCAAAGAGGAAGAAGAAGAGATGGTTTCAGGGTGAGGCATGTGCTCCAAAAGGGTAGCGGTGGATGCAATGAGTCACTTGCTGGGAAGGTTGGCTTTCATTTTGGACAAGGAGTTGTTGAATGGCCAAAAAGTCGTGGTGGTGAGATGTGAAAAGATATGCATGTGGGGTGGATTGGTTAGCCAGAAGATGAATCTCATGAGGTTTCTTAGGAAGCGTATGAACACTGAGTCTTCTCATGGTCTCTCTAGTGTCCTGCTCCTTTAACAACCTCTGGCGTACCATTAGTGGGTGTATTCTTCTTTTTGAGATTTTTTTCCCTTTTAGTGTGTTTTCATAGTTCTTTATTTGGTCTGTGAATGAAAAGGATGGAAATTTTTGGGTTTTTAATGCTTGGTAATTTAGGAAGCCTTTATTATAAACTTTTTGAGATATTTTTTTCTATTTATCTTAAGTTCTATGATTTGGATATTGGAATATATATTGCAAAAGAACCAAAGGAATCTATGTATTTAGTTATGTTTGATATCAAAATTAATAATGAGAGTTTGCTATTGGTTTTTCTTGTTAGAGATTTGTGTGTTTGTTATAGTTGGTTATTGGTAAAATGTTCTAGTATCCAAGACATTTGATAGGAATGCTTATTGTTTTTTAGGAAAATGGATGCTATCCACACTTTTGCTAGAGAAGGAGAACTGGATAATTTGCTTAAATGCATTGAAAGTGGTGTTTCTGTGCATTTGCAAGGTTTGTTTCTATTTAGTTGTTTTTCCTCTTTTAAAGAAAAAACTAGACTTGCATACATGGGTCTGAAAGACTTTGCTTAATCAAGTAACTTGTTTGCATTTGATGCTTGCAGATAGTGAAGGGAGGACCCCGATGCATTGGGCTATAGATCGTGGCCATCTTAAAATTGCTGAAGCACTTCTTAGCAGGAATGCTGATGTGAATGCTAAGGTAATTATTGTATCACTGTTACGGTTTTACTGGTATTCACCTCCTAACCTATTTATGTGTGCTGAAACTATCACTGTCTGATGTATCTGTAATACACAAAAACAAATGTGAAATAACTTTCTTTAGAGTGTTTTTGAACCGTTTTCAAAAGCATACCGAAGTAAATAAGAAATTTTTTTATGTTAAATGGTGCACAATGCTCTATATTTCTCTTTTCTCTTTCTGGTGTTGTAAGCATTGTTGTTAAAATCTTTGTTTTTTCTTTCTATTGGAAGGACAATGAAGGTCAAACCCTATTGCACTATGCTGTTATGTGTGAGAGGGAAGACATTGCCAAATTTCTTGTAAAACAAAATGCAGAAAAAGATACGAAGGATAACGATGGCAACTCTCCAGTCGACCTATGTGACTCAGATTGGCCTTGGTTGCAACATGCGGGCAAAGCGGAATGACCTGTGTTTTATTCCCAAGTTTGGTTTCAGTTAAAAAGTACTTGAAAAAATTTCTCATGGATGTAAATTTGGCGTTTTGGGCCAACAATCTAAGGACGTCAACTTTATCTTTTTCAATATTAGATTGTAGTTTTTATCAAAATTAAGCATGGTGGCGTTAATGTTTAAATATTTTTAAATTTGTCTAATTCTTTTTCATTGCTTTTTCTCCTTAAATTGTTTTATTTATAAATTTATTATTCTAATAAATAAATGTCATGTTAAAAAATGAGAAAAATAGATATTCATTTATTTATAAATATTTTTATAATTTTCTATGTATTTTTATCAAAAAATAAATGTTTAAATTTTTTATTTTTTTAATTTTTGTTTTTGAATTTTAAGAATAAAGGTTAAATTGATATAATATGTAAAATTGAAGGTTAAGTTTATTGAATTTTTTAAAATTAGGACCAGATTAATAGAATTTATAAGTATTGTAGTATTATATATTATTATTTTAGTAAATTCATATAAAAATATTTAATATTAAGAATTTTATTAAATTATGTATTTTTATTAAATTATATTTAATAATAATTATGTTAAAATTATATTTTATAGTATTATATATTATGATTTTAGTAAATTCATAGAATATTTAATATTAATAATTTTATTAAATTATATATTTTTATTAAATTATATTTAATAATAATTATGTTAAAATATGATTAAATTATTTATTATTTATATTAATAATCTTATTAAAATTTAATAACAATAACAATAATCATCTACCTAAAAAAAATTCTGTTAAGGGTATTCTAGTCATTTTAGTTTTTTTCCTTATGCTATTACAACATCATTTCATTCAACTAAACACAAGAATACTATTATAGTTTTATTTCATTCCATTCAACCAAACAATTGAATAACTATTATGCCTCTATTCCATTATAGCTCTATTCCATTACAGCGAACCAAACGTGCCCTTAATGTTCGAACGGGGTTCGTTATCTGTCAATTACTCAAAACATCGATACATAAGCAATTTCAAGTCCGTTTTTATTAACACAATATAGTAAATAATCAATTTAACTATCATTAATACGATTATAATTCATACGAACTTAGCTCGAAAACTATAGTTGTAGAAGTAGAATTTGAAACTAATCCGAAGCTTTCGTCTTTCCTCAATTTAAGTTCGGTTGTTGTTTATCTTAATCTAAATAGATAATTCATTCAATTAAGCACTTCAAGTTAGTTCTTAAGCTCATAACTTGAAATTTAATCATTTTAATCCTCCATACAAGCTAGCCGAAATTCTTAAGGACTCATATCAACCCACTTAAATAATTAATTCATAATAATACCATGAAATTTTACTATTTTCATGAATAAGTCCTTAAACCTTAAATTCACTAAAAATCCCTTAACAAAACATGTTTGTTTAAAAACTACGATCAATAACCTATCAAATAACTTCAAAACATATTCAAAAACAACCATGACAACTCCCTCAACCTTTAACAGTTTTTCAAATTAATCCCCGGGCTAGCTAGATTAAGCTAAAACGAACTCAAGAACATAAAAATTATTAAAAACAGGACACAAAAGAAAACCATGCAAGAACAAAGTGTTGGTCGAACCTTCCTTCTCATCTAATGGCTAATTTAGGTTTTTGAAACAAAAATGGAAAAGACATATTTCTTTTGTATTTTATTTACTTAACTTTTGTTTTATTTACCAAATTACTACTTTAACTTTATTATTAATCAAAAATTTCAATAAAACCTTATTTATAACTATCCACTAACTTAATTATGGTATATTTACCATCTAAGTACATTAATTTACCTTTTCATAGCCTTTTAACCTTTTTAACAAATAGAAACCCACTTTTTCAACCTTTACGATTTAGTCTTTTTTACCTAATTAAACATTTAAACTTTAAAATTTCTTAACGAAACTTTAATATGGCCTTAAAATAATCTCGTAGGTATTAAATAAATATTAAAATTATAACTCACTCATCGAAATTGTGGCCCTAAAACCACTGTTTATAACACTACTAAAATTTGGTTGTTACATTTACCAGAAATACAGTTCATATTGTGCATATATCATATTTATCATACAACTCAGATCAATATTTTTATGCTAGTAGAACATCAAAAATCTTATTTTAAAGCTTAATTAATGCCTTATGGACACTACGGAAGCCCTATGTCCGACCTGAGCGATGCTTACGCCCCTAGGGTAAAATTTAGAATTTTGAGCCCACACGGCCCAACTAGCCCAAACCGTGTGTCTCACAAGGTCCAACACACGACCTGGCACATGGTCGTGTGGCGTCGACAGTTCAGATTTTTGGCTTTCGCATATCATTGTTTTCTTAAGTTTTCATTACACACCTGATCCCATTTTGACATGAAAGCAACCACGAAACTTTTCGAACTTAGAAATGTCATTTAATACGCTTAATTAATAACAATTATATGAAAATTAAATCAAATATTCAACAAAACACCCACAAATGGCTTCCAATAACGTAGAAAACTTACGCTACCAAAACGACAACCAACCGATGCTTAAAGGGCTAGAGGGTCGCTTAATGCCTCTTCTCCTTCTCCTAAAATGCATCAAAGTCATTAATAAAACACACAAAACAGACTTAACGCAACCCCAATGCAGTCCCAAACCTCAACGCCCAACAACAAAACGACAAACACATAGAATATAGAATAAATACACTTTACCCTTAGAATGGCAGCCGACAAAACGAAAATAAATGCTCCAAGAATTACAGCAGCAACACAAAATGGAGAACAAAAGTATATAAAAGAGAACTAACCTCACAAGGAAGAAAAGAAAAACGAAATTGACGAGAGTGTAACAAGAAAGTAAGAACATATTTCAATAGCACGAGAAAAAGAGAATGGCGGTGTGAAAAAGAATGGGGAATTGAGGGAAACAAACGTGCCAAAAGTGGAAGTAGGTCTTGGAAAAATAATAAAATAAAAATGAAATAATAATAAAATAAAATAAAATAAAAGCATAAAAGGTGGAGGAACGGGGCAATTTACACAAAAAAGCCCTTTTTTTAAAAAAATTTACTGAAATGGGCCCATTATTTAATTATTTACTGGAATGGTCCATTTGTCGACAAATCGCGTCCACGTTAGCGCGATGTCAGGGGACGCGCCCTCTAGGACGCGATTTTCTGCCACGTCAACAAAGCGAGCTGACGTGGCCGCGATTTGTCCCACGCATGAACAGTGCTGCAACGGTAAAAAATTTGACCGTTGCCCCCCAACGGTAAAAAAAAAACTATAAATACCCCCACCCTTTTTTTTCACAAACTAATCCTCTCTCAAATTTCCTTTCAATTTCCTCTCAATTTCCTTCCAAATTTCTCTCAAATCCATATTTAATTTCAATTTTCTCTCAAGTTCTTCTTAAATTTCTCTTAACTCCCTTTTTTTAAATAATTTTAAAAAATTTTTTAAAAATTTTTTTAAATCGTAAAAATTTGTACGATTTCAGCAATGGCCGAAGAATTGACTCATCTTGATAAGCATCACATATCGGTGGAACAAATGAAAATGGTAAATATTAAATTTAATTTTTAAATATTATTTAAGAATTTTTTATTTATGCATTTTTAGATAATTATTAATTTATTATTTGTTATAAAAGTCTATAGATCGGGTATTGGAATGCAATATCCGGAATATGCATGGTCCTCCATCACCGTTGGTAGAGAACTACCTGCGGGAAGCGGGTTTTTGGCACGTGGCGATGGTAGGCCGGGGATGCAAGGTGGACCCGAAACTAATCAGTGCGTTGATCGAGAGGTGGAGACCCGAGACGCACACATTCCATCTTCCATGTGAAGAGTGCATTATCACTTTAGAAGATGTTAGTCTGCAATTAGGATTGCCGGTGGACGGGTACCCAGTCATCGGGTCTGCCCAATCTAGCGATTGGGGGCGGTGTGCTACGAGCTTTTGGGCGCTATTTCGAAGAAAATGGAGGGAGGTAAGATCGAGATGGGCTGGCTACGTGACACATTCCCTGATCCGGATGAAGATTCAACCGAAATTGAAAGAATTCGATATGCTCGGGCATACATTCTTCAATTAATTAGAGGTTATCTGATGCCCGACACGTCACGGAGCCGCGTACATCTAAGATGGCTGCTGAAACTTGTTGATTTTAGAGCAGACGGTGAATTGACTTGGGGGTCTGCCATCTTGGCAACGTTATATCCAGAGATGTGTAGAGCGACGCGACTGAGGAGAGCAAAAATCGGAGGTTGCCTGCAGTCATGGGCACAGTTTCGCTTTTCATTTCTACGTCATCGAGTGGACCACCCATATACATTCTCACTCATAACGAGGTAAATTTTATATTAGATTTTACAATAATTATGTAAATTTTTAAAAATAAAAGTATGCTAAAAATTTATTTAATTAGGTGGAACCATCCGGCAAGTCATGCTCGATTACCTACCTCTCTTGAAGATATACGACTTCTATTGGACCAACGGTCGAAGCACAAGTAAGTATTAAATAAAATAGATATTTCCATACAAGTAATTAGGCATATAACTAATATTTCTATCATGTTCATATAGTTTCAATGGACACCATACGAGGATCCGGCAATTCGGGCAGTAATTCCGGAAGAGTTATTACAAAATCCACAAGCTTGGCACGTGAAAGTCGTGTTGATCAACTACGCAATCGTGGAGCTGCACCAGTCAGACAGAGTGCTACGACAGTTTGGATGTAGACAACTGATTCCCGTGGATCCTGACGTGTTTGACGATCAACACAAAGTCGACCTTCGACAATTGAACACGGATTGACCGAGATACTGGTCCGAGTACATGGAAATGTGGGAAGATCAGTATGAATATATACCTACTCGGGAACCAATCATCGTTTCGGAGTTAGCGTGCGTTCTAGAATACATGCCATGGTTTAGGATCCATGGCAAGCCGTATTTACTGACGCTAGAGGAGAGGCAGCAGCAAATACATGTCGAAAGGGAAAGGCACGGGCTTCTAAATCCAAGACGACAAGACGACGAAGGCAGCCCCTCAACGAGGCCCAAACATTCACCCGACTCATCATCAGCGGCCATGCAATCACCAGGCCCAATGAGAGCACCGACACAGTCACCCGACGCAGCAGTTCAACCGATGATACCCACGCAACTGCCTTTTCAGATGATGCCAGGTGTATTTCCTAGCCCTAATGTGTATCCTAACCCTTATATGTATCCTTTTCCGAGTCCTATGGCAGGTTGGAGCCAAATGCCTGGTTCAGCTCCATTTCCTGTTATGCCGAGTGGACCGCCAATGTATAGGCCAGCGGCGCACGAGGGATCGCAAGAGGGGCTATCGGGGAGCTCTCCTTTTTACCAATCCCCACTAACGTATGGGTTCAAACACCGTCGCCGTTGTGATGCAAACACCTCCACATACACTATTCTTTGAAGGTGGATCATCGTCCTAAGTCTGACAACCAGATGCCATATCGGAAGAACCAGAATCCCCACCGGAGGAACAACAACTGCCGCCAGAAGCTAGAGAAAGGAGGATTCAACGCGTAACCGTCGACGGCTGCCATGTGGCACTGAATCCCCCGGGCATAGACATTGATTGCCGTATTTAAATTTATTTGTACAAATATTTTAAATAAATTGATATTATTTTATGTAATAAAATAAAATTTTTTTGAGTTATTTTGATATTATTTGATGTAATAAAATAGAAAAAATTTTGAGTTATTTTGATATTATTCGATGTAATAACACGAGCTTAATTAATTTGTACAAATATTTTGAATATTTTGATATTATTTGAGAATTCTACTAACCATTAATACAATTATCAGTTAATATTTTTACATTCACATAATGTTAGATTTGAAAAAATGTTTTGACTGTTACTAACAATTAATACAATTATCAATAAATAATTTAAAAAATATAATTTATTTACAATTACATTCAACTATTCCGATTATGGCATGATCGGCTTGTATGGCCTGGATTCCTACGCCATCATCACAACTTCTGTTGACTGGTTGTTTCTCGGATATCCATATTGTTACGCACTTTAGTAGAGCAAGGCCGACCCTTTGGTTTATGACGCAATTCTCTATCCGGTAACAGCTTAAAAGGAGCAAGAGATACGAGCGGCCACTTACGTTCATCTAGGACCGGTGGGAAAACGTGTCTCCAGACGTTGTACATGTTTTCTAATTTTTCCACTTCGTCCACATAGCTCATCGGATCCAGCCGGAGATTCTGACAAGCTGCAATAACATGAGCACATGGATAACGAAGTGCATCAAACATCCCACAGTCACAAGTCCTATTTCGCAAGTGTACACGATATTGCCCGCCAACAACACATTGGTACAGTCTGTCAAACTCTGTCACGCGAAACCAAAAATTGTCTCGATCGTGACACACTGTGTACATGGTGTTTGCCCTCGCCTTGGCCTTGTTAATTTCTTGAACTACCTTACTACACCATACATGGCCTCCCTACATCTGGCTTGCATAACTTGCTGTTCGCTTTGGAAATAGCGCCGCCAAACGAAAATATGTTTCTCGCACAACCGATGTTATCGGTAGATGGCGCGTTCCTTTAAAAACAGAATTTATGCATTCAGCCAGGTTCGACGTCATATGGTCATATCGTAGGCCGCCGTCGTATGCTTGTGCCCACTGTTCGAAACGTATGTTACAAATGTAGTCTGCCCCTTCTCCGTTAATTGAACGTAAAATTGCCAACATCTCGTGGAAACGATCTTTATTTATTTCATACCTTGCCAATATAAGATCATAGCGAATAATTTATACCACTTCTACCAATAAAACTAATTCAAATTGACAAACGAAATAACACAGATATAGACTAAATACCCATGTTGGTCACTTGTCGTCGTTCGCTCTTAGATGAATATTGCCTGTAGTAGTTCGAAGCAATGTGTCTTAGGTAATATCTATGGTGTGTGCACTGCCATAAGCTTCCCTGTCGATCAAATGCAGTTAGTATACCGGCGCCCCGATCTGAAATAACACAGATATCAGGTTGGGGGCACACATGCCTCCTTAACCTAGAGAGAAAGAAATCCCAGTCATCAGACGACTCCCCTGGTGTTATTGCAAATGCAATTGGAAGAATTCTCCCACCGTCATCCTGTGCCACTGCAAGCAATAGCCGATGAGTATACCTACCGAACATAAAGGTACCGTTAATTTGTACCAATGGCTTGCAGTATGAAAATGCGTCTCAGCATTGCTTAAAGGTCCAAAACAGGCGTTTGAACACTTGGCATCCACGTAGCAATCGGCCGTTGTAGTACGCATGTTCCGTTTCAAGGTCTGTGATGGCACCTGGGACGTATCTCTCTAGCACCTGACACCACTGTCATATTTCATTGTATGAGGCGTCCCACCCACTATGCATCTTCTCAAACGCCTTTTGCTTAACTATCCAAGCCTTGCGGTAAGAGGGCGTGTACCCCATTTGGCTTATAGGATAATATAATATTAGAATAAATAAAATTAAATTAATTAAAAATATTATCCAAGTGATAAGTAGCTCTTATCCATTTATTATTTTCTACATGCTTTTGTAAAAAAAGTTCCATTAGATTATTTTAATTTTAGATTATCAAAGCCTTAGCAAAAAACAAAAACTTGGAAGTCATTCTTTTAAAAAATAACAAAAATTACTAGATTATGACCTAAAAAATAGGTGAAAAAAATCTTTTGTAACAAATATATTTAATAAAAGTTCATAAAAATTAGATGATGCTTTTGTTCAAATGGTAAAGTTAAATATTTAAAATTTATTATGTCACACTTTCAAATTTATAAAAAGCACCATAGAGGCCTATGTATTAGGAGTCGGATTACATTTTGCCCCTTCTACTTAAAAATGGGCAAATTAATCATTATGTGTTAGATCAAAGAGCAAATTGACTCTTATGTTAAAAATTTCATCTATTTCATTGTTAAACACTAGATATATCCACATGAGATACATGTGGTACACCACGTGACACTATTATATTATTTCGTCAGTCATGCTAGTTTTTAATAATACAAATAGATGAAATCTTTAACAGAAAGGACCAATTTACTCCTTAATCTAACATACATGGAGTAATTTGCCCATTTTTCAATAGATAGGGCAAAAGGCAATCTGACTCATAGTACAGGGGCCTTCATAATACTTTCATAAGTTCAAGTATTACTATGATTGAGTTCTTATTGATTTATATAGTCACTACACCAAAGCAGGCTTTTAGCGGCGCTTGGACAAAAAGCGCCGGTAAAAATCGAGCATTCGCGGCGCTTCATGGAAATCGCCACTAAAGATCGAGCATTAGCGGCGTTTTTGAGCATTCGCGGCATTTTTCAGAAAAACGCCGCAAAAAACTAAAGCTCAACGGCGTCGTTTTCTTACCTTTCGGGGCTTTAGCGGCGTTTTCAAAAAAACGCTTCTAATGCTCGGGGATTTAGCGGCGTTTTTTCAAAAACGCCGCTAATGCTCGGGCTTTAGCGACATTTTTGAAAAAGCGCCGCTAATACTCGGTGTTTTAGTGGCGTTTTTTAAAAGGCGCCGCTAATGCTCGGTGTTTTAGTGGTGTTTTTTAAAAGTCGCCGTTATGCTCGGGGTTTTAGCGACTCTTTTAAAAAGCGACGCTAATACTTGGGGTTTTAGCGGCGTTTTTAAAAAAGCGCCGCTAAAAACATTTTATCTTAATTGGTTTATTTATATTAATTAAATAAAATTCAATTTATTTCTAATTGAATATTTAAAATCTTCAAAAAAATAATGACACGTAGAAATAATTTGAAATAAAACACATGAAAAAATTAAAATACTATTATTTAAAATAATTTTAAAGTTTTTTGGGTATATATTAAAAAATTTCTTATATAATCGTAAAAGAGATAGTATTAATTTTAAAATATTGAATTAATTATCACTATAGTTTAGGGTTTTTGATTTAAGGTATATGATTTATTTAAGATTTAAAACCGGTTTAGGAGTTACTATTTTAAGGTTTAGAGAGTATGAATTTAGGAATTATGGTTTAAGGGTTGAGATTTAAGGTTTAGGGGTTAGAGGTTAAGAGTTAAGGATTTAAGGTTTAGAGATTTAAGGGTCGGGTTAGGGTTTTGGGTTTAGATTAATTATTTTTTAATTTATATTTTAAATATGTTATTATATAATTGTAAAAGAGATAATAATAAATTAAATATATTGAAATTATGAGTATATTTAAGAGATATATAATAGATAGACTTTATATGTGTTGAATGGTTAATTTAGGGTTTAAAATTAAGGTTTACTTGACATTTGTTAAATGATAAAACTTTATACAATTAATTAATATTTTTATATTTTAAAAAATTTAATCTAAACTATTTAATATATTTAAATATTAATTTAAAAAAGGTAAACAATATGAAAACGCCACAAAAATCATTTTTTCTCCCCTGTAATCCCTAATCTTCCCATGGCCAACAATATTTTCTCAGTTGCCACTCTCCAACAAACACTCTGCACTCCCATGGCTGAAATAACAACCCAAAACCTTTTTATTACCAGCGCCAACAAAGCTTTGCTCTTTCTCCATCTATCAAAGAACACACTACTCTGCATCACACACCGACGAAAAGAAAAAATATGGGTTTTGAGAAGGGAGCTTCATTGTTGGAAGATTTGATAGAAAAAGCTGGAGGCTGTGCTGTGATGGATGGGGGTTTTGCTACTCAGCTTGAGAGTCATGGTGCTTCCGTTAATTTTAAGGTTTGGAGCGCCCTTTGCTTGATCAAAGACCCTCACCTTATCAAGCAGGTACCTTTCGGTCTTCTTTCTCATTCAGCTTTGTTGGAAAATATGTACATTGCTGTTCTGCAAATGACTCCAGGTCAAAAACAGGGTATAAAGTTTGAGACTTGGTTTTAGATTTTGAATCAACGTGGAGTGTTCATATGTGCAGGTTCATCCGGAGTATTCGGAGGCTGGTGCAGATATCTTGGTTACTTCATCTTACCAGGTTTATTTATTAGTGTTTTTCATATTCAGCCGAATGACTTGATTTGTTAGGCTAATGTGTGATCTTCTGCCTTTCATATATTCACAATATGGATCTGGTGAAAAGGATAGGAGCTAAATGCTTCCTTTTTCTATGCAATAGGTCCACCACTTTCTTGTGAAAATTCATGGAAAATATTCTGATTTTTCCCTAAGTTTGGCTTATTAATGAACCAGACAGAAAATAATGTAGTTATCATCTGTATATGTTCATCTGCAATGATTGATTCCTTGGAAACAAGCAACATATCTTTGTAGAAACTTGCCTGCCTTCATATTAGGAAGAGTAATTTATTTGAGATCATATGGTAAATGATAAACCCAATTTTAATTATAATTATTCACATATTCCAGATTTGAAGGCTGAAGAAAACAATTGTTATCTTCTTGAAATTGATTATGGCTTGCTACCAAAAAAAAAACTGGAGTTTATCAGTTGACCTTGAATATCCTGTTTTTCTCCTAATTTTCTATCTCATAGTTTCCTCCAATTTATATTACAGGCTACCATTCCTGGATTCCTTTCCCGGGGACTATCCCTTGAAGAAGGGGAGTCATTACTAAAGAAGAGTGTCAAATTGGCAGTGGAAGCCCGTGATAAGTTTTGGGATGGTGTCGGATGTATTCCTGGGAATAGCTACAACCGAACTTTAGTAGCAGCCTCAATTGGAAGTTATGGAGCATATGTGGCTGATGGATCGGAATACAGGTTCGGGGAATTTGTATAACTTGTAAAGATTTTCAAAATCTTTTAGATATCACACATCTTTCATTTGCTTAACATGATTATATTGTCTGCATGTGCTCTGTCTTTTCCTTCAGTGGGTGCTATGGACCAGGAGTAAACCTGGATAAGCTGAAAGATTTTCATTAATGAACAGCTTTCTTTGTGTTTTCTTAAATGGAAAAGCCTTTTGCTGTCAATGTAAAGAGTAAGAGCCAAGTGTATAAAAACACCATGCTTTCTTTGGTTCAACATTCTCCACTCAACAGGCGTTGTTGATGCAAGTAGACCTAGAAAAGGGATGGACTTCAAAAGGGCGAGTTTATCTCGATTCCATTCAAAAATCGACTGTACCAACTTATAATTCTTAAATCAAAATTGAACCTATTTTGGAATAAAATTAACTACACCCAATTGACTTTTTTCAATCGGTAAGTTGTAAAAGAATTGAAAATTTATATAAATTTAAACACATTATAAATGTTGCTAACTTATCAAATTAGATAATAGCTATATAAATATGGATGATGTGTTTAAATTTGGTTAAAATAAGCTATTAGTCATTTTATTTCTATAGAATTTGAGATTTAATCCATATGCTTTAAAATTTATCATTTTAGCATGTTTATTTTCCATTAATTGCTTTTTTTTTCTAAGAAGAAGTAATCTTCTTCATTCGCACTGCTATTTTTTATTTCTGGAAATCCAACTATTTTAAATTTACAACAGCATTCATAAAATTGCATTAAGATATTAATTTTTTCTTTCATGCTCCCAACTAGTTTGGGAAGTTCATTTGTTGACTCTTTACATGTTTGGATAATGCGGTCACAAAACTTATGGAGGACAGTTATACTTTTTGCTTTCGTTAATGAATAGCTTTCTTGTCTTTATCTGTGCCCTTATCAAATAAGATTTTATTAGTTAAGGGATGTTTTCTGGATCAGCCTTCAATTGATACTGTAAACAATTTTCTTATGTAATTCTAATATAGAATGTATCTTGTTTTAATAGCTCTAATGCATGGCGATAAGGAGTCATTAGCATTTTTATTAAGTTGTTTGGATTTGCAGGGGAAAAATGAATTGCAAGTTTATTTCACTTTCTCAGTAACTTACCTTGTTTGCCCTAAAAAGTTGTGGTATTTAATACAACAAAATTAGTATTAAATATCCGTATACTTTTAGCTACAGTTTTTGAATATGCAAAAAATGCATCGATAAAAATGAAATAAGATAAATGAATAGATAATATGGATTATTGCTTGCAACTTCCTTCCTTTTTTTCTTTTTTTTTTTGGAAATATGCAACTTCCTTTCTTGGTTGTCTTTCGTTGGCAATAAAGTTTGCTTTATTTATATTGCAATGTTAATTACTCTTTTATCTCAAACCTACTTCATTGCTCAGAGAATGCATATTCTTCTACATCTGACATGATGGCCTTTTTATCATTACATTTTAAGCCTTTTCTACATCTGACATGATGGCACATGTAGGGTGATTGAAAATGAGTATTTAGGTCTGAGAAATGGCATACTGGATCAATCAGCCATACTGCTTTCAAGCCATGGTTATCTAACTTGCATGAACTGCAAAGTAAGTCAAACTTTTTGTAGTAATTTCAGGAATAACATATCCTTCTTTGTTTTGAAGTGTTCGATCTATTTTTGTTAGCTTGGCACTGCTTATGCTTAATTTAGTCTTCATACAATTGTTATAATTTGGTTATCAGCCAGATTTATGATTGTTTTCTACTGACTCATTTATGATTGTTTTCTATTTTTATTGATTTATGTAATCAATCTCAATTCTGCTTTTTGTAAATTAATACTATTGTTCCTTGTTAAAAAATTGAATAGTTTAGACAATCATTAGAAAGAATGCCTATTTGTGACACATGGAAGAGCTATGATTGAGATTGTTTGTTAGTATGGTTCAACCTGCTACTAAAGCTGCACATAATTGTTTGTTATATAATTTTTTTTGAGCCTTAATGGCTATATATAATTTTTATTTTTAACATCTCTGTTGTTTACCAAGTTTGTTAGTTTATCTGATCATTTGGTTTTTCATCCTTTAGATATTGAGAGCACGTTTAGTTCGCTGTAATGGAATAGATGTATAATGAAATAGAGTTATAATGGAATAGAGGCGTAATAGACATTCAATTGTTTGGTTGAATGGAATGGAATAGAACTGTAAATAGTATTCTTGTGTTTGGTTGAATGAAATGATGTTGTAATAACATAAAGAAAAAAAATGACTAGAATACCCTTAGCAGAATTTTTTTTAGGTAGATGATTATTGTTATTGTTATTAAATTTTAATAAGATTATTAATATAAATAATAAATAATTTAATCAAAATATATAATTTAATAAAAATATATAATTTAATAAAATTCTTAATATTAAATATTCTTATATGAATTTACTAAAATCATAAAATATAATACTATAAAATATAATTTAAAATAATTATTATTAAATATAATTTAATAATAATATATAATTTAATAAAATTCTTAATATAATTATTCTTATATGAATTTACTAAAATCATAATATATAATACTATAAAAATAATATATAATCTACTTTATTATTTTTAAACTGAAATACATATTTAATGTGCTAAAATATCATTAGTGAAACAAATAATTTAATTGTTCTACAATAAAAAAATATTAGCAATAATAAATATCTTAAGAATTATATTTTGCATAAACATAATATTCATATATTAACAGAAAATTACATGAAATTCATAAAATTTTATATCATAATTCATATGTTATACAGTTTTACAACATCAAAAAGTTAGAACATTGTAATGACATACCATCCCAAATATTACAAACAGAAAAAGTTATCAAAATATCATCAACAGAACCATGATTTTTAATGGTCAGCAATAAATTTTCTGACCCATTCCAATCGCACATCAGAAGGTAAATTAAACAAAATGAGCATTTGCGTTGGATGATCTGGAATTTTGCTCAATACTCGATAGCGCTCATCCACAATTAAACCTTCTATTTCACATAAGGTTGGATATAAATTTATAGCTTTTTCTTGGATGATTTGGAATTCTTCTGACTTTTGTTGAACTACCACATCGGAGGCAATACTCCTACTGATTTGTTCGCCAACGGCCCGCATGTTTTCTGCCAATAAAGTGGTAGCATCATGAAATGAAAAAGAAATATGATCATTTGCATCAGAATTTTTTCTTCTTCTTTGAAGATGTGGAACCCCCTTGGTGACTATCTGGTTGCGGTTCTGTAGCAGAAACATCGATGTCATCCAAAGAGACATCAGCTTCGCAGTCATAGAATTCGTTTCTTTCTTCATTAATATCTGTAGTAGCTACATCCTGAACATTTATTTCTTTAATAACATCAGCGGCTGTTTGAGCATCTTTTCCAGTCGCTCGATCTTTTGCGTAGATGACAGTAAGTTGGTCATAGTAAGGGAAACTACGATGTCTGAATTGACCAGCTTCTTTATGACTTTATAAAAATAAGGAATTCATATTAGTTATAAGTTTGGTCAAAATAAGATAATAAAGACTTGAAATAATTCTTACATTTAAATAAGAGTTCCAAACCGCATCTTCAGCAACAACGAGCTGTCTATGCTCATCCCAACCAAAACCGCTATTGTTTTGACCATTAAGCATGTCATACACGATTGATCAATCCCTTTTCAGTATCCTAATCCTCGATTCAATATTAGGTCTAGCCTTCAACATTGCATTGGGTAAAACTTTTTCTAACATTTTTTCCAACTCGTTTAAATAACCGGCTTTGAACCTTATATCATCATTAAAGGTTCTAACATTGTGCAAGTCCACCATACAGTAAACCAACGCTGCATCTTCTTCTGGAACCTATTTCCTTTTGGTTCCTTGAGAAGTTTGAGAAGAAACATTTGATTCTAAAACACCTGACATAATTATCTTAAGAAAAAAAACAAATTAAAATTAAGTTTAATATATCATTAATCAAAATGTGAACACTTTATAAAATTAAAATTAAGTTCAATATCATGAATCAAAAGCTCAATACTTTATAAAATTATAACACATGATGAATGAAGAGAAATTAAATTATAATTCAACAAGTTTAGTACAATACAAAAAACAATTCAAACACCACCAAAGTTTCACAAACTAGATACATAAAATAACATAAACAAATTAACTCAAACTCATTTTGTCCTTAAACCTAACTAATTTCTAGATGCTTGCGATTCATCGAACATTTGGTTGGTTAGTTCCATCCTCCAAGTAACCCATGCATCCGATGGATGAATATTTACGATATTCAGTTCATCGTCATCTACCACATTACTAGGTAATCCTTCTCCTAACTCTGCTTCAATAGGATCAATACTCATATGGGTTCGAATAAAATTATGAAACAAACAACATGCAATAATGATTCTATTGTGCACCCTTACAGGATAGAATGATGGACTCCTAAGTATTCTCCATCTAAGTTTTAATAACCCAAAGCATCTTTCAATAACATTATGTGCTAAAGCATGTTTCATATTAAAAAATTCTTCCGGAGTACTTAGCTAATAACCCTGACGCCACTCATTCAAATGATATCGTTGTCCTTTAAAAGGTGCAATAAATCCCTCACAATTTGTGTATCCAGCATCAACTAGATAATAACAACCTATAAAAAAACTTTTTTTTTAAATGATTAATTCCCCAATAATGTTTTGATCTTAAAGAACAATTCAAAGTCCTCTAATTTTGTACTTTACCATGAGGAACTTTTAGTCCATGTCTCCTACTAGTGGCATCTCAAAGAACTTGTCCATCAGCAACAGAACCTTCCCCACCAGGAAGAACATATACAAATTGCATATCAGGTGTACAAACACCTAACATATTTGTTACTATGTCACCTTTTCGCGTTCGATATCTAGGTTTATCAACTGTTGGAACCCTAATCTTGATATGGGTTCATCTAAAGCACCTAAGCAATTCTATATCACATGTATAAAACATTGAGTTAGGATACTATATTTAAATCTAAATCAATTAAATTATGTAGAAGTTATATATAGAACTCACTCCAATACCTTAAACCATTTCCATCTTGAGTCTGTAGAATTAGTTATAATTGGCTCTGTCTTTTTAAATAACACATCTTGTAAACATATGACAACATTTAAAACATGGTGAAATGATCTGCTAACAGTTTCCTCGGACCTATTAAAGTGATGCTTGATAACTCGATTTTTAAGGTGATGGGAAATGAGATGTAAAAATATTGCCACTTGCTCATCAACAAGCATGTTCCTTGACGACTTCAATCCCCCTAACGTTTGTAACATCTCACATAGTTTAAAAAAGGCAATTTTATTCATCCTAACTTGTTCAATACAGGTCTCGTCACTAGCATTTATAAGCCTTTTCACATAATCTCATTTTGCATTTTGCATAAAAGTCTAAAATATAGGACCTAATCCTTGGTCTATAAGTATGTAGGCTATGGATGGCACCCAATGTAAGTAAGAACCAACTCGCAATTCTACAGATTTACAACCATATTGTCAATGCAATACCAATTCTTTTACGCCTCACACTTTGTCCTACTAAAGGCAGACGAGCCATTACTGTAAGATATTAAAGTGTTATATATCTTCAAATCGTAGTAAAAGGGTTACATTTCTCCAATACTAATTTCAATAACAGTAAAATAAAATTAAAAAATTTAATTATCAAAGAACTTACAGTGATTTAGTGAATACAAGACGCTCAACTGTGGGTGGAGGAAGCAATCAAATAAGCCAAAGAATTCAAGTTGCAATAACACACTATCAAAGAAAAAATGAACAATACAAATTTAGAATCTTTACGAAGCAAAAAATAGAAATTAAAATTATATTTGCAACTTGAAATTCATTTCTTTATCAAATTAGTTGTCATGATATAAAAGCACTTTAGGCCTCGATAATACAATCACAGATGGCATGCCTTAGTCTATTAACCAAAACCTTATGTAGAATTAGACTATCCTTGTGAGGTGAACAAATTTTGAAAATAGTCTAGAGCAATTTGCATAAATTATTCGTCCTCAAAATCTTTGATCATGTTATTATGTTGATGCTTTGTAGGTATGTAGGTATATATATAATTGAGCTAAAATTAAAATTTCACCTATATATTGAATTAAAATTAAAATTATATTTATACAATTGCACCAAAATAAAATTTTTAAATCACATTCTACATCAAACTAAAACAATTAAAGACTTTGTAATTATTAAACGGTATTTAATAATTAAATATATAATTTAATTATTTTTATTTTAATACATTAGAATATTAAAAATAAAAAATTTAATTTAATTATTTTAATTAAATATATAATTTAATTAGTTTTATGCATTTAATTATTTTTATTTTAACAAATGCATTATTTAATCAATTGGAATATTAAAAATAAAAAATATCCAAAATTTACTTGAATTACAAAAATAAACAAATGCATAAAACCAATCTATAACAATAAAATTAAAACTTGAATAATAATTAAAAAATAATAGTTAAAATTAAAAATAATAAAAATAAGCTGTTTTGCACTAACTATTACAGTAGTCACTCAAAACTGATTTGCACTAACTATTACAACCACCTTAGTCAACTAAACAAATAATCGAACAAGATATGAAACAAACAAGCTAGTCAAAACACTAGTTGCGCATATTCTCAGTAGAAATCAACTCTTAAAACTTGATCAATCCCAATTAATCATCTGCTAACAGTTTGACTTCCATGCTTATCAAACAGTTTACTAGTGTTTACTAGTGTAGATATATAGCAATATGACTATTCTCGATTAAAACAGTTTACTAGTGTTTGAGAAATTCAATTGGGAAACTAATAAGACATCTTAATTGACCTATGCTATCATTTTCTCAAACATGCCATAGTTAAACACTTTACAATGTTATTTGTTTAAGAGCTGCGAATTGCAATCTTAATCAACCTCAGGTTCTGCATGGCATAGAAAAAGAAACTGCATAGAAAAAGTAATCCATATACAAGAGGTATCTTTAGATACAAAAAGTAATCCATACTGTTTTGCACATACATATTTAACTTTATAAAGAGAACAATATAGCTTTCCCAACATTATTGATATATTTTTGTTGTAACGGTACATGAAACGAGCAACAACTTTCCCAACATTATAGATATCTTTTTGTTGTAAATATAGATTATTATGTGAAGGGAACAAATATATATACCGTGAGTGATAGATATCATGTCCGTCTCAAGTGTGTAGTTATTTTTCATTGTTTATTTTTCCTCAAAATTAAAGACTAGTATTTCGAAAAATAATGAGGAGCTCCATAGTTGCAAAAGAGCTTTATTTTACTAATACCTACAGCTAATGAAGAATGGCAAGAAATGGTGTAAGTTATTTGTCTAAGAGCTGCGAATTGCAATCTTAATCAACCTCAGGTTCTACAAAAGTGCAAATTATTTCTTTCTAAAATGAGAAACATATTGTCAATACAAAATCTTAATCGACCAACTAGCATCAGTATCCTCAATAAAAAGACTTGTCAATGATTAGACCTTTAAAACATTGACAGGAGGTATGCCTCAATGGGATCAGTACTTTAGTTTTAACATCTATAAACTGCTTTAAATCTAATTAGATCAAGAAACTGCATGGCATAGAACACAAAAGAAGGGCCAAGTAGAAAAAAGAAGGGCCAAGTAGAAAAAAACTATCCATATTAAAATCAGCAAAGGTTTGCAAAACTCTATATGGCAAGCTTAATGAACATAAAGTGATAAAGGAAACGCTATATTAAACTCTATATTAAACTCAGCAAGTGTAGATACAGGAAACGCAAGAATCCTGGGGTGGGATTAGTCATAAACTAATTAGAGATCAAAACAATGTTAAGCTTTGAACATAGCATGCCGGGACCATTCCATAAATATAGTCCATGAAAAGTTTAAGTGTAAACATATATTTAAGTGTACACATACATGATGCACTTTCACCTATTGAAATCTCTTTAGATAAAATGTTGCATTTCTTAAAACCCCAAAAGCTTTTACATCCCATATATCAAATTGGATATGTTAAAAACAATGTTTAACACAAAATTAAGAAGAAAAGCATATAATCTTTTTGAAATGCATCAAAACTACTTTGAAGCAAAGCCAGTTAAGAGAAATCAATACCGAACTTCTTTTTCTTTTCCAATCAAGAAATTTCATATACAAAGCATACTAAATTTACAGATTCTAATTTTTTTTCCTTTCATATCCAAGAAAAGGAACATTCAAAGTGAATATCAAATTTGCAAATTTGGGTTTTTCTTATTTCACCAAGATATCCAAAACAAAGCACAACCACAATAGGAAAAGTTCACATTTGCAGAACGAACAGACTTCTTTGAAGCTAAAGTAATCACTTTTAGCATGACAAAGACCTTTTATTTTTTTTTCATTTTGAACATTTTTTATACCATTTTCATGTTCATATTTGAAGTTTGAATGGATAAATACAAGAGATAACAACAACAAAAAGTGAAAACAGACAGCCCAAGAAGATGCAGAAAGTATATCAAACCAAATAATTGGAAAAACCTTTGCTTTGCTAGTTTATATCCAAATATGAAAGGGGAAGAGAAAAGTTGAAAGAACTGAAATAACTTTAACTAAAAAAATTAGAGAAAAAAATGGAATCAAAGGCACTTACTGTAAATAAGGACGTTCAACTAGAAGGAAGATGAAGATGAAGATGGCGAATGGATGCTTGATTTGTTGTCGATTAAGGAGCTAAATTCTAGGGTTCAGTTTGGGGATAAATGTTGAGGAAGAAATCTGCAAAAGTGAGTGAAAACGATGAAGAACAGACGCGTGCTATTTTGGTCCTAAAAGGGGAAAATGTTATTACGGGTGGTTTGGAATAGCAATTCAGACAAACGTGCCCGGAATGGCGAATTACAAGACCGCACAAAATAGGGACGGAATAGAATAGTTGACTGAATAGAAAACTGTGAACCAAACATGGAATAGGGATAAAATTACTGTACCGCACGGAATAGCGAAGGAATGGAATACCAATTCCATCAAACCAAACATGGTGTGAAGGTGTTGTAGAGGATTCAATCTCTTCAAGCTGGAAAAGCCAAGGCTTAGCACTTCTTCAAGTGGAGTGTTATTTAATTTTTCATTCCATGGTCGTTTATCTTAGTCGGAACTTGAATTTGGTGTTATTGAAACAGGGTTTTGTAGCTACCTTGTGTACTAGCTTTTTTAACCATGATTGTTAATTATTACGTGTTTTGTAGCTTCTTTTATATTTGGCCGAGTTAATATAGATCAGATGAGTTGTGAGGTAGATTGTTCATTTATTTAAACATAATATTTTAATTCTAAATTTAAATTCATTAATTTTTATATTTAGCTTTAAAGTTAAAATTTTAATAGAAATTTTAATTTAATTAATTTTTTATCCTTAAAAGTATATAGTTTAAAGTTTAAATTTCAAAAATAAAATAAAATATAATATTTATCATAGAAATAAATATTATTTAATTAAAATATTTTTTTAAAAGTCATGTTTTTAGCCGCGTTTGTGAAAAAGCACCGCTAAAAGTCATTTTTTGTAGTGGCGTTTGTGGTAGAAGCGCCGCTAAAGGTCATGGTCTTTAGCGGCGTTTGTGGTAGAAGCGCCGCTAAAGGTCATGGTCTTTAGCGACGTTTGTGGTAGAAGCGCCGTTAAGGTCATGGTCTTTAGCGGTGTTTGTGGTAGAAGCGCCGCTAAATGTCATAATCTTTAGCGGCATTTTTTCAAATAAACGCCGCTAAAATTAGCGACGTTGTCTATAACGGCCTTTTAAGCGCCGCTAACACTTTTAGTGACGCTTAAAAACGCCGCTAGAAGCCTAAAAAAGTACCGCTAAAAGTCTATTTTGCTGTAGTGAGTGTAAAAAGACTAAAACACCTTATAATAATATATCTTACTTTGTACATAAAGAGGTATTTTAGCAATTTTCATTGGTGTCTTATACTTGGTACATAAAGAGGTGTTTTAGCAATTTCCCAACTAAGGCCTGGTAATTGAACTTTTGGTAATCTATGATAAAAATAAAATAATTCTTTTAATGAAAAAACGAGGAAAATGATAAATAAATAAATAATGAGCTACTTATGTATAATTTTATTTTCAATTTTTTTATTTTATTTCTTTGAATATTATATTTTAAATATTTTACCTTTAAAATTACATTTATTAAACAATCTAATAATTTTTCATACTTAATTTCAAGAATATTAATAAGATTTTATAACTTAAATACAATACTTAATTTTTGTTATACAAGGCTTAGAACTACTCATATCTTCCTCTCCAACCCTTAAAGAGGAAGATAAATGAGCTTCAAAGTGCTCGAACCTACATCATCTTGCACTGGCAACAAATGTTAATGTCAATCGAGATAGGATTTAGTTAGCCAGTGCTTAACTTTTCAGCACTTAATTTTTTAATTTATTAAACAACATCTAAGTTGGTGTCAATATTCAAGGACTTAATATAAAGTATAGATTATAAGAATATTTTTTTATTTTTAAAATTTTATATAAAATCTATAAAATAATAATTTAAACCAAAAATAAATCTAAAAAAATCCTACTTAAATCTAGGACAATAAAGTTTCCAAAGGTTCAACTATGTTATTTAAACCAAAATCTCATTAGTGGTTTTTTTTATATATATAATTATAATCTTACATAATAATTTTTTCATCCAGTTATAGAAATGTTATAATCTAGTATCATATAATATTGTAAATACAAAATGGTTTAATTAAGGCCGGTTTAGATTCCCTTGGTTTTCTGAAAATGTAGATGATATTCATTGTATGTATATACATTCTAGATAAGCTTGGGGCAACACAGAAGAAACAAAAGGCTTTCAGGCTTGCTAAGTTAATATCAAAGTCATTACTAACCTCTTAATGTACTTAGTCAATTTATTTGAGCACATACCCTTCAAGGGTATTGCTCACTAAGTCAAAAGAAGAGTCGCTTTTAGCCTCTTAAGGCACTTAGCAACTTATTTAAAGCAAACACCCCTTGCAAATATCCTCACTAAGTCAATAGCAAAAATAAGGCTAACCTCTGAAGGCATTTAGCCAAATTTACAAGTTATAAAACAGACACCCATCATAGATAATGCTTACTAAGTTAATAATAGAAACCATTTCTAGCCTATTAAAGAATGTGCATAGTTTTTTTTTTTTTTATAAAAAGACCTAACATACAACACTAAGGCTTCGCCTCTACTTTTATCTCAGATAAGGCCACGTTATAAACTATTCCTCAACTGAGAGCAATTATTATGCATATACAAATATTATCTAAACTCATCAAAGGCCTACCTATTTCATCCCCACGCTATTAGGCTATTATTACAAAGGGCCTACACAAGAGGGCAAATCACCTATTTTATTTTCTAAAAGGAGGGGCTTGAGACAGAAAGGGGAGATTATTCATTTTAAAAAGATCCACTTCCATGGTCACTACGCACTTTCCGCATTGAACTAAATAGGGTGAATCACCTTAAATTCCAAACTCTAAATCTTAAATCATCAACGGTCATTTTGTACTTTAACACATCCACATTATAGATATGTCATACTCTAATATGGATTACAAAATGATTTAATTAAATTTGATTTAGATCCTCTTGGTTTTCTAAAATTGTAGATGATGGAATTCAATATATGTATATACGTTCTAGTTAAGCTTGGGACAACACAGAGGAAATAAAAGGCTTTCAGGCTTTCTAAGTTAATAGCATAGTTGTTGCTAGCCTCTTTAAGGTACCTGGTCAATTGATTTGAGCACACACCTTTTAATGGTATTGCTTACTAAGTCAATAAAAGAACAGCTTCTAACCTCTTAAGGCACTTAGCAACTTATTTAAAGCAAACACCTCTTGCAAATATGCTTGCTAAGTCAATAGTAGAAATACTGTTAACCTCTTAAGGCACTTAGCCAAAATTTACAAGTTATAAAACAAACACCCCTCACAGATAATGCTTACTAAGTTAATAGTATAAACCATTTCTAGCCTCTTAAGGAATGTGCATAATCTTTTTTATAAAAAGGCTTAGCGTACAACACAAAGGTTTCTCCCCTACTTTTATCTCGGATAAAACCACTTTATAACCTATATTCCTCAAGTGAGAGCAATTGTTATGCATATACAAATATTACCAAATCTCATTAGGGGGTCTACCTATTACATCCCCATGCTATTAGGCTATTATTACAAACGGCCTACATAAGAGGGCAAATCTCCTCCTCTTTTTTTTTTTTTTCTAAAAGGAGGGGCTTGAGATATAAAAGAGAGTTTTTTGCTTTAAAAAGACCCACTTCCATGGTCATCACGCACTTTTCGCCTTATACTAAATGGGGTGAAGCATATTAAATCTTAAACTCTAAATTCTAAATCATCAATTATCACTTTGTACATTAACACATCCACATTATAAATATGTCATAGTCTAATAGGAATTACAAAATAATTAAGTTAAAGCGAATTTAGATTCTTTTGGTTTTCTGAAACTGTAGATGATGGCATTCAGTACATGTGTATAGCATTCTAGCTAAGCTTGGGACAAAACAGGAGAAATAAAAGAAAGAAAATGAAATGCGATGGGATTTAGTTGTGGTGTTGGGGAATATAAATATTAGGATTGGAAAGCTCCATGAAAGCATAGAGACAAAGCAATAACTGAGATATATACCTTAACAATCCCTACTATACCTTCCATTATTTTCTCTTTTTCTTTTTAATGCCATTTGAAGAGGTAAACAAGATGCAATACAAAAACATCATTTTTGGTACCTCATATTCAGCTAAGTATGTGTGACATTTAGGGAATCTTCTGCCTTGTCAAGGACCTAGTCTTTGGAATTTTATTGGCCTAAAATAATAAACAATATTGTTTGATTTTCATTTACTTTTTTATTACACCTAAATAAGTTTTTAAGTTATAATTCGTGCCCAAATTAATTTTAATATGTAATTTATATCTAAATATATATATTTTGAACAATTTCATTATAGGTTTTGACTATATCTTTTTTTTTTGACACAATGTTTAGAATTATCCATAGTCCTTTCCCAATCCATAAATAGGAGGATAATGCGTTTCAGTGCACTTGAACCCATATCCTCCTACATTAACAACAATATCTATACAAATCGAGTTAAGACTCAATCTACATATCTAAGTATATTTTTAACGTGTGATTTAAAATAAGACTTCATTTAAATACAAATAAAAATATAAAGGTTTGTTTAGCTACGGTTACCATAAAAGAAGTTTGATGTAGGACATAATTTATAAGAATTGGGAGACACAAGAAAACCATACCCAGACATAATTGCATTTTTAATATGTTATATCTATGTGTGATAATTTATCAAGATATATTGAATGCTTTTTTTTATCGAGATATGTTAATAGATATAATAATAGTTATACTATATATCATATTTAGGTCCTTGAGTCAATTAGGAAATAATTAAAAAATTAAAATGCCTAAAATGTATGGACTAAAATCCGAATAATTTAAGTCTTTTAATAATTTTTATTTAAAAAAACAAATAATTTAAGCAACAAATTAAAAAAGAAATATTAAAATAGATAAATGATTAAGTTGAAATTTTTAAATTTTCTTTAAATATGACTTTACTCTTTGATATTGGTGTTGATTTTATATATTTTTTAAATAAGGTTAAGATATGTCATAAATCTCTATTTTTTCAGAAATTTAAAATTTAATCTTTGTATTTTTATTTTTTAAGAGTGTAATTTCTTTACCTTACATATTTCAAAGTTTAGATTAAACTACTAACATAATTAGTTTTTTTTTGTTAAATTCAAGTTAGTTACAACATATATATTTTAAATTACATGGCTATTAAGTGAGTATTTTTTTAAATATCACATCAATAAAGGGATTTTTACTAAAATAATACTAAAAAAATAAAAAAATACCAAAATAGTATAAATTTTTTTATTTATCAAAATGGTATAAAAAAACAAAACAGTTAAAAAAAAGTTGTCGAACATAATATACTGAAATAATTAAAATAATAAAATACGAAAATAATATATTTTTATTGAAAGTAATAAAATGCAGGAAAAATATACGAACAAAGGGTCGAAATAAGGGTTAATTTTTGAAATTTATTTAAAAACACACTAAATTAATACATTTCAAACATAATGTACTAAAATAATGTAAAATAATAAAATTAGAAAATAATATATTTTTATTGAAAGTAATAAAATTCGGGAAAAAATACGAACAAAGGGCCGAAATAAGGGTTTTTTTAAATTTATTTAAAAAACACACTAAATTAATACATTTCAAACATAATGTACTAAAATAATTTAAAATAATAAAATTATAAAGTAATATATTTTTATTGAAAGTAATAAAATTCGGGAAGAAAAATACGAACAAATGGCCGAAATAAGGGTTAATTTTTGAAATTTATTTAAAAACACACTAAATTAATACATTTCAAACATAATGTACTAAAATAATGTAAAATAATAAAATTAGAAAATAATATATTTTTATTGAAAGTAATAAAATTCGGGAAAAAAATACAAACAAAGGGCCGAAATAAGGGTTAATTTTTGAAATTTATTTAAAAAACACACTAAATGAGTACATTTCAAACATAATGTACTAAAACAATATAAAATAATAAAATTAGAAAATAATATATTTTTATTGAAAGTAATAAAATTCGGGAAGAAAAATACAAACAAATGACCGAAATAAGGGTTTTTTACTAAATTTGTTTTGAAGTTGCAGGCATTGCAATGGCTCGATTGATTAACGACGATCCTCACATATCTGATGCGGCTAATAATATGGTAATATATTATTATTTGTTAACCACAGGTTCTATTAAAAAAGGATATATGTAATATATAAAAATAAATCATGTTATCCTAATATTTATTTTCTATAATTTAACACAATCAGGGCTCGTACTGCGTATTAAGGGGCCGGGTGAATGGTATAGGATATCCCCCAGATTCACGATTGATGCCCTACTTGGAGCAAGCTAGATTCGGGTCAGCAGCATTGATCCGGATGTTCAACTTGCGGTATGATTTAATATCTGCACTAGTAGAGTGGTGGCGCCCGGAGACCCACACTTTTCATTTTCCATGTGGGGAGTGCACAGTGACCTTAGAGGATGCTGCACTGTAGCTTGGGCTCCCAATCGACGGGAGTCCCGTAATGGGAGTAACTGCATTTACTGAGCCGGCTGCACTATGTTATCAGCTACTAGGAGACTCGCCAAACGATGATGAGTCAAATTTTACGGGCTTGAAATTTACATGGCCGAAAGCCAAATTTAGACAGTTATCAGCTAATGCCACTGAAGGAGAGTTGATGTGCGCTGCTCGAGCGTACATCATGCATATTATAGGGGGAGTACTGATGCCCGATTCAAACAACAACAAGGTTTATATCATGTACTTACCGCTATTAGCTGATTTGACCAATGTTCGCTCATATAGCTGGAGCTCCGCCGTTCTGGCAGTGTTGTATCGGGAGCTTTTTCGGACGACAAAGCCTTCTGTTGTAGACATGAGCGGATGCCTTACATTGTTGTTGTCCTAGGAGCTTTATCGAATGCCATTTTTGGCATCGGTTACTCACCAACCATATCTTTATCCACTAAAATATAACTTTTTTGCATTAATTGTAGTCATACTATATAATTTAATGTTACCAACCATACTATATTTGTTTTTATAGGTGGAGTATTTATCCAGGTATCAGAAGGTCGTACACTGTCCCGATATACCGACTGATGATCGAACAACATGCTGGGGAAGGGGGTAAGCTATTCTAATATTCGTGACATCTTACTTTCTATATCTTACTCACACTGTGTTAAATTATAACCATGTTATTAATCATGCAGTTTATATGGATGTCATATTGTAGACCGGAAATTGCAGCTATGATACCCTCGTCTGCCTACGTTCATTCTCAAATGTGGTGCAGTAACGCACCAATTATAAATTTCAATGTAGTCGAGTGGTACCATGGGGATCAAGTGCTACAACAGTTTGGTTGCGTCCAATATATCCCGGATCCGCCATGCGATGTGGGGGTGGTTTACGACATCAACAAGAGAGGAAAACCGCAGTTGGATTGAGGGGTTAAGCACCGAAAATTTGTTGTGATGTGGAACGATCGGATGGGTCGAATACCTCAGATGGTTATGACTTCCGATTTGCAACCATCATTAGAGTACATACAATGGTACTCTAGTTGCGAAAAGCCATATCTACTTGGAGGGCAGTCGACTGTAGTCACCCCGCACATGCAGCGACCTGGGGGATCGTACCCAGCGGCCCCCATGGAGGCGGAGCCTGCGGCAGATCATGATCCCGAACCAGAGCCGAAGCCGGAGCCCGAGCAATCACATTCACATGGGGATTCACATTGCTATCATCCAGATTTGGCGGGCAATGACTATTTTCTGAGCTTGTCAGGGGGTGAATACACATACGAGTTTGATATCTTTGGATCGTACTTGCCGCAGTTGAGCACTCCCGGCTCGTATCCACAGCATCATGGGACTCCTTCCGGTTCAAGTTCGTCGATGCGGATCAAGCCACATGATTTTTCCTCTATGTTTAGCACACCCCTACCTGCGCCTAATGAGGATGTTGGTCGTCGCGAACACCCATAACGTGACCGTCGACCTCCGCATAGGTATACCCCTAGGACCACACCATCGAACCATCAATTTTGGGGGTTTATTGCACTTTGTTGTACATTACAAAGTTTGTAATTTTGGTATAAATTTAATTATTCTAATTTTAGGTATGCTTACTACGGAACTTTTCTTCCCTTTTTGCATTATATTAAAACTGAATTTAATGGTAAATGACTCCATTTTGGATATAATTTTAATTATTCCAAATGAATTATACTTTTTATAATTTAATTTGGATACAATTTAAGCATATGCATAAGCATAAGCAAATGAATAGTTTTAATTATTCCAAATGGGTTTTACAACAACATTGCAACATTATAACATTACACATAACAATTTTACAGCATAAGCTCAATTTCGACCCGATCCTGACGACTGTCTAACATGATAGTTTCGTTGAGCGCTTTTATTCCAATTATGACCACTTAACCTGCATATTCCACAACGCTTACCGTCGGATTTCTCCCTAATGTCCATTTCATTATGGATTCTGGATGATTGCGGATAACCTCTTGGATTCCTGCGTAGCCCTCTGTGTGGGACAAGCTCGAAAGTCGTCGGAGGTACCTCCCACGTAGACAGGTTAGGTAGGACAGGGAACTCATTTTCCCAAACACGCAATGTGCGCTCGAGCGTGTACACATCATCGACAAATTGTTCAACATTAACGTTCAATTTAGCACACGCTGCCACGACATGCGCACATGGATAATGAAGTGTTTCGAACCTCCTACAGTCACACCGTATGTTCCAGAGATTAACTCCATAGGACCTAGGTGGTATACCGGATCGACGACCGATGGTCTTAGTAACTCGAAACGTTTCCAGACGTCGTGAATATATTTCTACATTCATCAACCTCGCCATCCGACGGTTGGCAACCATTGCATCCCTGACATTTTCGACAAACATGTGTCCCACCTCTATTTGGTCGACTTGTTGCTGACCCATTCTTGGCATCAAGGTAGCCAACCTGTAGAATGTAGCCGAGAAGACAGATGCAATCAAAAGATGTCGTGTTTTCAATAACACAGCGTTGACCCCCTCCACTAAGTTTGTAGTCATTTGACCATAACGAAAGCTCTCGTCAAAACTTTGAGCCCATTGCCACGGATCCATTGTACCCAACCATTGTTGAAAAGATGTGTTTGTTTGACCTTCCATGTCACTCTCAAGTCGAATCATTCTTTGGCGGAAAATATGTGGCTTTAACTCGTACGCTGTACACGTATTAAGAAAAGATAAGTTCCAGTAACTCGATAGCATAAAACATTACAACTTATATTGAAAAGATAAGGTTATCATTTACCCATTGCCACTACTTATCTCTTCAGTCTGCATTCTTATAATCTTTATAGAAATTAGTCGCAATGTGACGGATGCAGTAAACGGATCTCCATGGTACACCGGAATGCCTAATTGCTGCAATTAAACCTTTCTCTCTATCAGAGATGATGCAAATATTATTGTTGCTAATAGCATATCTCCACAGGTTGGTAAGGAAGAATTCCCAAGATTCCAAGTTCTCCTTATCTACGATGGTAAATGCTATCGGGAGCACGTTTCTATTGCCGTCTTGAGCAATTACAAGAAGTAGAATCTGTGTATATTTTTCATATAGCCAGGTCCTATCCACCTGCACAAATGGCTTGCAGTAGGGAAATGCCCGCACACATGGATCAAACATCCAGAACAGCCGATGGAAAATTCTTTTTCCCGGCTGTAACTGGTCGTCTGGGCCGTAATAAGGTCTTATCTGTAACTCAATCATAGTCCCCGGTACATATTTCCCATAGCAGCTATCCATCTTTGTAGCTCGTGATACGACGAATCATAATCCCCATACAATTGCTCCATTTCCATCTGTTTAGGTATCCACGCCTTTCAATATGATACTTGATACTGAAATTGTGCTTGCATTTCGACAATCAGTACTAAAACTTTAATGGTCAGCATGTCCTTCACCATTGGCATGATACACGTACAGATAGTTTTCGAATCAAGTTTTTGATGATCTTCTGTCATACGTGTTGATGTGCATGTATGAGGCCCGACAAATTTTCGTATCTCCTACATCTGCGAACTTTGAATTAATGCAGCTCGTACCCGCCAATTGCAGCCTTCCATTGCCTTTCAACACTCCTCAATATATATTGTCGGTTTAGACACTGTGACTTTATAATCCACTGATATGTTCATGCTATACCGTTTAATAGCAAGTACTCACTCTTCTTTACTTTTGAATCTCTGGCCTACGAATAACTCCTCATGATCAGAATTGACGGCCAGCAGGTGAGCATGAACTATTTTAGGGTACTCCGGGAACTCAGCTTCATGCGCTGCGTCGGGGTCTATGAGCGACATGTGTGGCCCAAGATTATTGTGCATCAAAATACGTCGCATTTGGTTCCCGACCGAAGAAGCGTTAATGTTTCTATCGTTATTCACATCTTCATCTTCAATATCATTAGGTACATCGTCCACATCGGGATCACTGTCACTACCGACCTCTTCACCACAATGATCGCTACCATCGTATCCATCATCACCAACCACATCAATATCGGGTGTAATATTCAGATCGATACCGATCCCACCTATAGTCGATTCACTATCAACGTACGATATTGGAGCCATCATCCACGGTTCTTGAGCTCCGTGTTTTTCACCATATACATTGACATCTTAATTTTGCTCCATACCGGCTAACTCAGCAAATAAGTGAATCGGTGCATTCTTGTCACTCCCATTCCTACAGTAAAGAGCGACCATTGTCTCCACGTCTTCGTCGTCTACAAGTTCCATTTCGGTGAATTTGATTGGATTTGTCGAAACTGGAAACTTGTAGAAAATTTTGATATCTTTCTCCCACAACGTCTAACAATTTTTGCATTAATCCTTCCCTTCATATCATCCAACGTGACATTTCTATTAAATCTCATTACTATTTGTTGCCGACATTCAAATATACATCCAACAGTTGTTGTCAAAATGATCCCATCAAAATAAATGCATACAAAAAACTTATCATCCATCTTCAATATTCAATCTGTCAAAAAATAAACAAAATTTCAAAAAACAATCTCGAACAGTAAAAAAAATTACTTAAATAAAAAAAATTAATGTTTCAATATGCAATTTTTCATTCTTAAGCTCATACTATTTCAGTTATCATTTTGTACATGAACAACGTTTAACCACTAATCCTAATAACTAACACAATAACAATAATAATAGTTTTTTACTCAAAATAATACTAACTAACAATAATAATTAGGGTTTTACTAAAAATAATAACTAACAATAATATAATGTAAAAACTAACAAACATATTAACTAAAATAATAATTAGGGTTTTTACTAATCCTAATAACTAACCATAATAATAATATTAGTTTTTTACTAACAATAATACTAAGTAACAATAATTATTAATAACTAAACCCTAAAAACTAACAATAATAATACTAACTAAAACCATCAATTTGAGTTTTTATTAATCTTAATAACTAACAATAATAACTAAACTAACAACAAAAAATAATAAAAATTATACAAAAAAAACATAGTAACAAGATAATCCATTATTTTTTTTAAAATACCTTATTTTTTCTATTTTTTTTGCTTCTCTTTCTCTCTTTTTCCGGCACCACCTTCTTCTTCTTCTTCTTCTTCTTCTTCTCCTTCTCCTTCAGTTGGGTTGAATCGGGTTAAATAATTGAAGTGATGCCGCCTCTGCCACAGGCACAATTGGTGCCGCTTGTGGCAGGCCCACCATTCAGATTTTAACTGTTTTTTTTGTACCATTTTCGTAAATAAAAAGAATTTATACTATTTTGGTATTTTTTATTTTTTTAGTATTATTTTAGTAAAAATCCCCATCAATAAATTTAACAAAAAAAATTAATAAAGTTAATAATTAGACATGAATTTAAAAAAAAAGATTAAATTGTTAAAAATAAAATTAAAATGACTAAGTTTTAAATTTTTAGAAAAAAATATTACATATTTTAAATTTTATATAATAATTGATGTATTATAAAGTTTATGTAGGGCAATGTGTTTATGCAAGCCATGACAAATTGGATATTTTTGTTATCCCAACTACGCGGATTCGTGTCAAAAGTAGCAAGTTTGTGCGAATAATGACTGACTTGCTAAACTACCATATTCTTCCTATTTTTAAATGACCGAAACGCCCCCATACTTTCCCTCCTTTTTCTTGTCTGTTTCATTTACAAACATAAAATGTCTCCCATGACATCTCTGCCGGCAATCATGCCCTCCAGTTCACCCATGCTTTCTAAAATATTATTACTCTTATACATTAAATAATTTTATTTCATCTATTTTTTTCATCAAACATGTTTTACTCTAAATTACATTTAATTCTAGTTTAAAAAAATAAGGAAAACAAAAACTGTTAGGTTCCAAAATTGAGTAACCTACTGTCTTTCATTAATTATATATTTTATTTTTATCGTGAAGGTTAAAAAATTAATAATAAATTGTTATATTCTTATTTAGCGTGTATATTTAGTATCATGAGAAGCGATCCGAAAAGTACTTGTGAATGATTTCTTATTTCACATTACTTGGTTAATTACTAGGGTATCTCATCTTTTACAAAGCCACCTGCTTTTAATAAGAACACTTTTATATGAGGGTTCATTGAAGAATAACCATGATTCTCAATAAGGAGAATGTCACATTAATACTACACTCCATCACAATCTACTTAGAAGATCTTGTCACTTGACTGACTTAATAATCACTATGTCTCACACTATGTCTCAAAATTGTCGATGACGTGACGTTACTGAATAGGAGACCTCCTAATAAATACTTTGAAAAATGATGAATAAAGGATCAAACACCAAGTACTCTTTCTCAACATATAACCCCCTTCCTCATCTACCTATTTATATTTTTCCAGCTCTCCATCTGTCTAAGACCTCCTCCCATCACCATTTCTCATTTTTTATCTCCTTCCTTGCTGATACTTTGTATCAACAGAAACAATGTCTAAAAATCTTCTCTCCAAGTTATAAAAATGCATATTTTTTTATACAAGTTAATAATAGAAAAACATAAAATAAGCTAATCCGATTTTCGGGCGGGGGGAGGGGGACCATTGAAGTTGTGTATTACTTTATTGAATCTCTTCCACTTTGTCAGACAAGGATTCATCCAATCTTTATTCCCAACAGACAGCTTGATTTTTTTCATTATTTTTTTAAACCTTTAAACAAACATATTTCTTATCACTTTCTCTCCTATACATATACATATACATAAGCTCACCACCCCCTTCCATTTCTCTACACAAAACATACCAACCCCTTCCCATCTTTCACAACATATTTCCATGGAGAATTTGATGATAAGGAATCAAACCAGAATGCCCCCTTCAAATCCATCACCACCACTATCCATTCACAGGGATTCAAAGACTATATCAAAGCCAAAGCCAAAGATACGCATAATACACATATTTGCACCAGAGATCATCAAGACTGACGTAGCCAACTTCAGAGAACTGGTGCAAAGACTTACCGGGAAACCGCCTCAAGAAAAGGGTTCCAAAAGAAAACCCAGAAAAGACCATAGTTTCTGCGACAAGTCAGTGTCGACGGCAGCCATGGCGAGCAAGAAAATGGAGGTGAGAAGTGGGTTTGTCCTAGGCTTGGAAACGAGAGAAAGGGTGGTTAAGGAAGAAGAAGGTATGTTATGGGGTAACATTGGTGATAATTCAAGTGGTTTCTTGGGTGATTTGGATGGGTTTATTCAACAACTTGGTGAATTTCCTTTGCTCCCTTTGGATGCTTCCAATGATCATATGCATGGATTTGAAGAAGTTCAACTTGCATAAAAATTCGTTCTTTTTTTTTTACTTGGGTTTGCTTCTTTGTTCTTTTTTTTTTCTTTTGGTTTTTTATAATATATCATTGAAGATGTTTTTAGGGTGGGGGGTTTTAGGTATAGTTTTAACTCATTTTTATGCACCTGTTTGTCTGTCTCTAGTCGTATTATCTCTGCTGTAAATATAAGAAATGTTATTGACGTAATTTATTTAAGAACGATTTTTTTTTCTAATTTTAGTTGGAATTTGCAGTTTTTTTTTTGGGGGGGGGGGAGGTGGGGTTTAAAATCGGTTGGGAAGAAGAAGAAAAAGAATAGCAGTTTGGCAGACCAAACATGAAGTTGCAAAACTCTATCATATTATATATTTGATAATTTAAATGTAACTTATCTTGCAAGGCTTTGATAATGTTAGCAATCATGCTGGTTCATAAGCCTACCAAATTGGAGAAAATTATCATTTTTTTTAATTATAAGGGGGTAAAACTCTAATAACATCGTGTCTAATGCGATTTAAACCCAAATCATATTTGAAGTGAAGAACACCTTAATCTTCAAGTTAATAATACCTATTTATTTATTTTTAATGATAAGTTGTTGTTTCCAAACTCAATGGTAAATGGATTTAACCTCGTCCCTTTAGACTTTCTGTAGTAAAGTTAGGTTTTTAAAAATTTTATGGTTTGTTGATTTCCTACAACTTTGATGGATTCTTTTACAATATTCTACTTATTTTTACCATTTGATAACGAAGCTAGGAATTTCGTTTTAGTCGGCATAAATTTATAAAACTTTGGGATAAAATAATATTTAGTTTTTAAATTTGATAATTTTTTCAATTTGATTGCTAATTTTTTTTCTTGTTAACTTAAATTTTTTTCCTAAATTTGATCATTTTATAATGTAACACATTATTACCTAAAAATATATAATTTTTATAAAAAAATAATTAAAAGTTGATGTTTAAAAAAAAGTTCCCAGGACATAAAATAAAATCAAATACTAATTTAAGAAAAAACAGTAGGTTGAAGGAGTAATTGTTGCCATGAAAAGCCCTAATTATTGTTCTACTTAAATTATGAAAGTAGGGAAGATGTGTTATACGTAGACAAATGGTGCATCATGAAACAAATTATGAATTTGAATAAAACTTAAAGAAAGAAAGGCAAATTTATTAAATTAATTAGCTGGTTAAAGTTGAAGAGAAAACGCCAATAATAATTTGCTTTTATATAGCAAAGATAAGAAGAATCGGAGAGTTGGCAAATCTTCGTTTTAGACCCTCCGTTTTCTGTTATTTTCATAAATTAGAGAATATCACAAAATCAACATGGTTACACTAGTTTATTATGTATTCACGAGTGTATTAATTAAATTATTTTTGTTAAATAAAGTAAAATATATCATATTAATAGCTCCATGTAATTAATTATGTAAAGTTTCTTTTTCTAACATTATATAGTTAAGGTGAAATAGTAAAATATTGTTTTTTTAGTAAAATATCAAGACTTTTTATTATAATATTAAAACAAAACAAAACACCCATCCACACTTGGTATTGTTACAGCTACATGTGGAGATCTAGCTATAAACAACAAAATTAACACATGAAAAACATAACTCTTAAAGACAAGAAAAATAAATGAAGAGCCTCAATCAAAACGGAAGGGTGATTCAAAACACAATAGAGAAAACCATCCAGCTTCCCCTGAGAACAAAACTTAGCATCAATCGTCTTTCTACAAAATTTCGCTCTTCTGATAGATCAATACGTCGTTGCAGACGAACCAGAATCAAACATCCATCGGTGGTCCCGTTCTACCCAATCCATCGCTTCTCCAGGTACATTCTCTATCCAAAATTGAGGGCTTTCAAAGTTGAAACTTATTTGTGCAAGCTTATGAGTAACTGCATTTGATTTTCAATTTGTGTACTAAAAGAAATAGTAAAATATTTAATGTGTAATTAATTAGTTAAAGTCATTTTTATTATTCAAATAATTTATTTCTTTTTTTTTGTTTCAATAATGAAATCTACGTTAATTTAATATATATTGGTGATGTGTCAAAGCAATGAAACTATCCACTTGTCACAAAAATGTTATGCCTAATAAAAAAGTTTTCTTAAATGTTTGTGTACCTTTTAATATATAATCTATTAATTTGCTCGAGTTTATTGTATTTATCTACTAAAATATTTTTTTAAAAAAATTTGTCATCATTCTCGAATCATTTATTTCAGTATTGCTCCACACTTGTTTATAAGTTTATATCAATACATTATATTTTTTATGATATATGTTATATGTAACATTAAAGAAATTAAACATGTAAAATATTAATAAATAGCAATTATACGATAAATAAATTAATTTGTAAAAAGTAAATTAAAAGTAAGGAATTTGTAGAAATTAATATCTAAATCATAAGGACCTAATTACAAATATCAAAACTGAATTTCAGTATTAAATTGAAAGAAATGAGAAATGCATAAACTAAATAGGGTTAGAATTTAAATGAATGATGATATTTTGAAATGGAATTACAAAATAAAAAGGAGGCCAAAAGTGAAATTAAATAACGACAAAAAGGCTTATTTATGTAATTAAAAAAAAGTCAAAATCACCTTATCAAGTAATATTCATAAATATTTGATTACAAAAATGCAGGTCACACATAATTTTGTAATAATAGGGTTTTGATGTGTCAACGCACCACTTGTTAAAATAATATATATAATACGCATTTAATTATTAAAATTAGTTTTTTCACTCACGGTTAATTTTACGTATTAATTTAATTATTTCCTAATTTTTTTCATAAAATATATAATGTTTCATTAATAATATGATTACAAAATTAAAACATAATTTTAAATTTGAAAACATGATCATTTATATTAGACTAATCACTATTTTAAAATATAAATATTATAATAGTGAATTGTGTGAAATTCTTAATTTTGATTATTAATTAGTAAATATAGATTGTTAATTTAGTGACCATTAAATAATATATTGTAACATTATTTATATTTTTTAAATATTTATTTCAAATTTTTTTTTTTGAAATAAGTTTCAGATTGAACTTTATTTTAAAAGATAAATAAATGTTACACTTAAGATCCTAGAAAAACAACCAACGAGCCCAATTAAAAACAATTGAGCCCAGCAAAAACAAAACTAAAAGACAAAAGTTGGAAACCTAATCTCCTAGGAAAATGAAAAAAGGAAACAAAATATGATACTAATAAATGTTTACTGTTCTACCTGCCCAATCAGTCTTAAAAGACTACAACCGTCTTGTCTCTTCAATTTTCTTTACTTTTCCAAGACGCTTTAGATCACTCTAGGGCTTGTTGAAATAACTTTGATGTCTGCCCTTCTCTATACTCTCCTCCCTTCATTTCTCGCTTTCTTCCTTCAATCTGGTTCTCTTACCCTATCAGTTTCCGCTTGGGTTTCTGCCACTTCAGGGACTCGTCCGACCAGGTAGGCTCCTCTACTACTCTTCAGAGCTTCACTTGCTAAGATATGCGCAAGGTTGTTTGCTAATCTTGGGATATGCTCAAACCTACACTCCTTGAATTTAAGCAGAAGTTGATGAATATCATGTAAATACGCACTAACCAATGATTTATCAGGACTTCTTGTTTTACATTTTCTTATTATTGATAAAGAATCCCCTTCAATAATAACTTTTCCCCACTGCATGTTAACGCCGATCTGGAGGGCTGTCCGGCACGCTATTGCTTCCGCCCCAAAGGCTGAGGAAACTCTTTGATGAACCTCCGTACATGATAGAAGAACTAAACCCTCCTTATCACGGGCCACAACTCCAATAGCCGCTTTACTTTGTCTACCGTCGTATGCTGCATCGAAATTGATTTTGACTACCCTGTCCACTGGCTTTATCCATATTTTTACGGGTATGAAAGATTGCAACCTATTTTTACCAACTGCATCAAGATCTGAAATATAGCTATGAACAAATCTCCTTACTTCTTTTCCAGATTTACCATCTTTTTTATGCAATCTATTGTTCCTGTCTCCCCAGATGGCCCATACTGCTACACAAAAAATTCGATGCTGAGGAGTCGAGCTTTGTGAGAAAACCCAGGTTAGCCACTGTAGAAACCCCATTTGATTGCCCTGCAAATACCTATGAAAAGATAACTCTCTCCATACTGCTATTGTAGCAGGACATTCCCGGAAGAGATGGTCCATAGTTTCAGTTCCTGAACTACAACGAGGACATATTGATGTATTCGTCAGTCTTCTAAGTAGCATATTAGCACGCGTAGCTAGAAAATTCCAAGATATCTTCCAAACTGTAATTTTAATTTTTGAAGGAAGATCAAGTAACCATAGTTTCCTGTAGAAACCCTTGTAATCGTTTTGTAAAGCATAAGCTTCAGGGTTATTTTCAATGCTTTGTAATAGTTTATAGGCGCTCCGTGTTGTGAACTCACCCGTCGCTTCAACGCTCCAAACTTGGAAATCTTCATGCGGACTTTCAGCTAGTGGGATACTGAGGATCATCTCTGCTACATCCTCCGGAAAGGTATACTCAATCAACTCCTATTTCAATGTTCTGCTACTTGAATCAATTAGCTTTGCAACTTTACTATCGTTCAAATTCGAATTTAAAACTGGTAATCTATCACGCGGTAAACCTAGAATCCAATAATCACGACTGATTGAAAATTTCGTACCTCGACCCACTTTCCAACATAAGCCCTCTGCTAGAATGCCCTTAGCAGCCCAAATACTTTTCCATGTATACGATACATTATTCCCCAGCTATGAGTTTAAAAAATCAACACTTGGAAAATACTTCGCTTTTAGTACTTGTGCTACTAAAGAATTTGGATTGTTTATAATACGTCATCCTTGTTTAGCTAAAAGTGAAACATTGAATTGAGCCATATTTCTAAAGCCCAATCCACCCTCTTCTTTAGGACGGCATAAGTACTTCCACTGACACCAATGAATACCTCTCCTACCATGCGTTTTTTGCCACCAAAATTTAGCAAAAATATTTTCAAATTCTCCACAAAGAGTCTTTGGTAATAAGAAGCATGACATAGCGTACGTTGGAATGGCTTGTAGCACTGATTTAATGAAGACTTCTTTACCTCCTTGAGATAACATTCTAGTGCTCCATCCATCAATCCTGGTAGCAATCTTTTCTTTTAAATGCTGAAAGGATTCTTTCTTCCGTCGACCAACCATGTTTGGAAGCCCTAGATATCGTTCTAAGTTTGTTGAGATCCTAACCCCCAATTTTGCCGAAACTTCATTCATTTTTCCTTCTGACGTATTGGTGCCGAAAAATATGGACTTGTTGAAATTAACGCACTGTCCAGAACACTTTTCATATTCCTTCAAAATTCCTTTAGTATACTGGCACCCTTATCAGATGCTTCCCCAAACAACATACAATCATCTGCAAAGAGTAGATGTGAAATTTCTGGTCCTCTTCTGCCATTTGTATTAACTGCATAGGATGTTGTAGAAACACAAGTCATAATCAGCTTAACCCACTTTGGTGTGAAGCCCATTCGTAACATCACTTCCTTCAGGAATCCCCACTCAACCCTATCATAGGCTTTGCTCATATCAAGCTTAACTGCCATGTAAGATCTCATAAGCTAGTATCACATTGTCTGTTATTAGCCTTCCCAGGACGAACGCACTTTGAGCCGCATCAATGCATCTTCCAATAACTGCATGTAGTCGATTTGCAATTGTTTTTGCCACCATTTTGTAGATTACTGAACATAAACTGATAGGTCTGAAATTAACTATGCTAGTGGGATTTGGGATTTTTGGGATCAGCACAATGTCGGTGTGATTTAAATTACCAAAACCTGCACCGTTATTCAAAATTTCCAAGCAGAGATTAGTTATTTCCTTACCTACGATATGCCAGAATTTCTGAAAGAAAATGGCTGAAAAACCGTCTTATCCTGGAGCTTTTGTAGGTCCCATTTCCTTTAATGCCGCATACAATTCTTCTGCTGTAAAGGTTGACATTAGCTCTCTATTGATATCAGATGAGATATTTTCCTTTATTCCCGATAGAAGATATGAACATACCGCCCTTCCTTTTGTCGTGAAAAGTTCCTCGAAATAGGATGTGGCCACACCATTAATCTCACTCTCCTCAGTTGCTTCTCCGCCCACAAATTTTTCCAATTTGGATATTGAATTTATTCGTCTTCTAGAAGTAGCAAACCTGTGAAAAAAAGCTGAATTTTTATCCCCCACTTTTAGCCAATTTGCCCTTGCTCTTTGTTCCCAATATATTTCATCCTTATCAATTTCCATATTTAGGTGGATCTTAGTGTCTATAATGTCTGCCATTGTGTTTTCATTCCTTTCTTTCCCCATTAACACTTCCAGCTGCTTCGTTAACTTTTTCTTTAATCCCTCCCGACCTTTATTAATCGTTTTCGCCCAATCCAATAAATCAGCTTGCAACTTACCAAGTTTCTCAGCTACTGTGCCTGTTCCTGACTCCCAAGATTCTTTAATTGGTTTTTCACAAGTATCCTCCATCAACCACCACGCTTCAAATTTAAATTTTGAGTTGCCATTATGAATGCTTTTGCCATTTGTGTTAATTAGAAGTGGACAGTGGTCTGACATTGTGTGGGGTAGATGGTTAACTCTACCTGCCGGGAAAAGAAGCCTCCATTTATCATTTACCACCCCCTATCAAGTCTTTCTCTAACATTTGCCTCTGGTAAATTTTCCCTTTCCCATGTAAACCATACTCCCGAAAATCCCAAATCTTCTATATGGCAATTTTCTAAGGCCTCTCGAAATGCCTTCATTCTGTTCTCTTCCCTTGGGGCACCCGCATATTTCTCAAAAGAATACATGATCTCATTGAAGTCACCACTTACCAACCATGGGTGACTCTTATCTTGCCCCAAATTCATCAGTAAATCCCATGAATCACTCTTATTGTGGACATATGGAGAGCCATAAAAACCTGTAAATCTCCACTCTTCGTTACCCTATTTCTCTTCAACCAGAACATCAATGTGATTCCTAGAAAAACTTCGCAAAATTACTTTCGTGTCACCTTTCCATGCTAAGCATAACCCTCCTTTTGAACCTTCTGCTTCTATATCAATACCATTCATAACCGCAACTCCGTCTGATTTTTTCCATCCTCTGTCTATCAACTTTAGTCTCCATTAAGAAGACCATTTGGGGATTATGCTGCTTGAGGAACTAACGCAGCCTTCTTCCAGCTCGTGGACTCCGCAATCCACGAACATTCCAGCTGATGGTTTTCATTGTGTCCGGTCGGCTTGCCTATTGGCAGCCGCCGATATCAATAAATCTTGAACTTCAAGTTGCTCATTAGTGTCTGTCACCATTTCCACAGGGCCTTTGTAGTAATCCTCTGAAGTTCCTGTTTCAACCTTTTAATTCCATCTCTCTCCTTTTCTTATATGATCGCTGGTAAAATCTACATCAATGGGCTTCCCCTCTTTCTCGAGTAATTTCCAGCTTTTGTCTTTGTTGCGCCATGTTGAATGCTTATCCATTTTGCTTGTTTCTCCGGATTTGGATTTTGACTCTTCTCTCTATTACAATAACTCACCTTCTCAGCCTCCTTTACCTCTAAAATACCTTCCTGTTCTTCTGACACCTCCTCCCCTTCTTTTAATTTCAAATTCTCCTGTGGGCCCCCCTCTTCATTGCTTCCTTTCTCGGCACCTTTAATACTATTGGGTGAGATTCTCTCTCCTCCGATATAAGAACTCTGAACCCCCGTTTGTTTCATCAAACTATTAAATTTCACACTTTCTTTTCCAATTAATCTTGATTCTGCTTTTAAGGCCACCGAATAAGGAGGATTTTCACTGATTTTGTTTTTTATTGCAGGTAGTAGCTGGGTGCAATTACTCATCCCATGCCCCATTCTTCCGCATTCAAAACTGAATATTGGCAAATTTTCATACTTGAAGGGTATCCAAACTTTACTAACATAAGCATTAGAAACAAAAATACCTCTTCTGAGTGGTCTTTGAACATCCAAATTAACTCTGAGTCGGCAGAAATCTTCACTAATTTCAGATCTGAGGACCCCACCAAACGTAGAACCAATAGCATGCAGTAGATCTTTCTTGTCGAACTCTGGGAAACACGATTCAATTTTTATCCAAAACGAGGATGAAGTTAACTTAATCTGATCTCTTTCCACCGCTTGGCATAACCTGTCAAATAAAATTAAGTTTTTACGAAAGAGCCAAGGTCTCCCCTCCAAAATCAACTCCAGAAATAAGTTTGTCCCACCCATCTGATTTCAAACTTTTTCCTTGTCTTCCATAAACTTTTCATATGAGCCCTAAAACTATCTGGATTATATAATTTCCCTGCCCAAACCGTACAAATCAATGTTGGTTTGGAACTTGGTACCACCAGCGATCCTTTGACTGATAGTTGAACTAATTCTTCAGCAAGAAGACCGATCTCATCCCCTCCCTCTCTATCGTCGCCACCGCTTGCTTCCATCCCCAGCCACAGTAGTTACTGCTATCTCTAGGGTTTCTCAACCAAGCACTCTTGGGAGCAGAGTTTTTTAGTTTTTAAATTTAATATTTATTTCAAATTTAATAGTGTATTTAAAAAGTTTTTTTTAGTTTAGAGTTGAATTATTAAATACAAGAAAATTACTTTTTTTAAATTTATAAATAAATTTTAATAAATTATAACTTCTTTTATATATTTTTTTAATTTAATAAAAATAATGTCATAAAGATTTACGTAAATTGAAAAATATAAATTTACCAAAAACATTTCAACATCTTTCAGTGAATTATACAATTTTTTTTTATATGTTTAGATTGCAGTTGGAAGAAAGCATATTTCTTTTTCTTTTGCCTCATGCTTGGCTTAATGGTCATTTTAAAATTCAAAACAAATATAAAATTAGAGAAAAATATTGACTTTTACACTAATTCAGTACCAAATTTATTTTGTTTCAAAATTTTGACAATCTCTACCACCAATTTCTTTTATTTTTTAAAAGATATGCCTAAAAATAAGTGAAAAAATGTTACATCAATTTTAAATATAAAATTAAAACATGCACATTGAACCCCATAAATTTACTCTTTTTTTTTAATTTCTAATATATATTTCTTTATTTAAGTATTGGATAATAAAAGTAGATAATGAAATTTGGTTTTAATTATTTTGGATAACAAATTTTAATATAATTGTTAAATTTTCATAAAATTTCCATACTAAAAGAAATTATCTTATATAAAAAATATGTTTTTAATTTAAAATTAAATTTTTATATTTTAATATAATTTTAAAAGAGGTAATATAAAAATTATATATATAACTTTTTTTTCTAAATTAAGAAATTTTGCTAACCCGTGCATCTCTTGAAAAAAATCAATTAATAATTGTAAAAGTTATTAAGATTTCTAAAAAGAATATTAAGAAAAATATAATATTTGGAAATAAAATTACAACACAAAATGATTTTTTAAAAGCTTTTTAGGTTTATTATCTTTTCATATTTTTGAAAATTTTTATATATTTTTATGTTTATGATAAATGATTAGTTAAACAAACCAAAATTTGAAAAAAAAAATTAATTCATTAAATTTAACCTATATAAATAAATTATTTTAAAATTATCTTTAAAAAATGGAGATGCATCCGTTGTCGCAAATGTAATATATGTACACATATTAATTTTGTTTTTAAATTTAACATTTTTACAAATAATATAAGAAATAAAAAAGTTGAAAAATAATATATTTAAAAATCATGACAGCATTAAAACTACTTATTAATTTTATTAAAAATATAAAATTTGAAATATGTATTTTTCATAATCAACTAAAAAGGTTTAAAATTAAAATGTATTTTCAAAATTCCTATTATCATAACAATTAGGTAATTTAAACAATATATACAATGTGAATAATTCATAAATTAAAAAGGTGAGATTACAATTCGTAGGACTTACAAATGAGAAAGTTTAAAATGTGGTAGTCAATTACCAAATATAACTTAATTTTATTCAAACTTTAATATTACCAACTTGAATGAAAATGTGGCCATAGAAACAAACCCAATATCTTTATTTTTTTTCAGTTCCTTTGCAACATATAACTTCTCTCATTGTTATTTTATAAATGTTTTTGATTTGGTCACTCAATTTTAAAATTTTTTAATCATTCTTGTTCTAGTCATCCGTCGTTAAATTGATAACAGAAAGCTTTTTTCTAACTGGTATAATAACAATTTAGCTCTCAATACTTACATATTTTAGCAATTTGATCCTAATTCTAAATAATTCAATATATTTAACCATTTACGTTTACAAATTCTATCAATTTAATCTTCAAACTTCTTAACCAAATCTTTCAACTTTCAAAACAAATGTATTTCATATCTATTAATTTTTTTTATGGTTGAAATTATTCAATTTGGTACATAATCATTTTTGAAATTAAATGTCATTTTTATCAATAAACTTTTTATATCAAGGTGCATTCTATTTTCGTTTAAATTCCCTTAAATTCTTAACTGATGGGGAACCAGGCTACAATCACTTATAGGTTTATTTTTTCATCAATTTTTGTGTATGTGTGGAAATTTCATGATATTTATTTTGTACGTTTGAGTTTGAACTTTCAAACATGTAATTATGATATATTATTTTTTAGTCAAAAAAGTAATTTGCTATTTCATATGACCAATAAATATAGTTGGTAATTTGCTTTGATCATGTGTTTCTTTGTTGAACCTATAAATTAAAATTTAAAAGCTTCATAATATTGAACTTTTTTGTTTAATTTGTTTGTTTATGATGCGAAAATAGTATAAAATTCTTAAGCTTATGGTAGAACGAACCTTACAGTGGACTATTGTTTTATTATTATCTTGGTCTGCATATTTTATCATATGTTAGGCTGTAAAATGTTCAAAAATTGCATCTAATTTGTTCAGTGAAAATTGCTTGATTTTGTGTTGTTTAGCTTCATTTACTATTTGGCTTTCTTATTTGTGTTGTTTCTTAATAAGTATGCTATTTTCTTCAAGGTACATAAAATTAAGATCAAATTGATAAAGTTTATAAATGTGAAGAGTTAAATTTATTGAATTATTTAGAATTAGGATTAAATTGATTGAATATGTAAGTATTGAGGACTAAATGTGTTATTATATTAGTTAAAAAAAAGACTTTTTGTTATCAATTTAATAGTAGATGATCAAATTCAAATATTAATGCTTAAATTGAAAAATTTTAAAATAAGGTGACCAAAACAAGAACATGAGCATAGTTGAATAACCATTTGTAAAATTAATTCTAACTGTAAAATTATTAAGCTCCACTAAACAAGATTATATAATAAAATATAAGATGAAAAGCAAATATGTTAAAAAATAATTGCAAGTACAATTTTGTTATGTAGTAAGTAATGAGGGAAGGTTAGAATTAAAAATTAATATGAAAATTGCATAACAAATATATCAATTTATGTTAGAGCGAATTACAAAAATTCACTGACTGATATAAGTAAAGATTTTTGAAGGAGAGCTACCTCTATCTCTCTTTTAACCTTTCATATAATAATAACATTTATATTAAGAGTAATGTGCACAAAGCATTGATATTAGGAGCACAAGAGCAAATCTGACTCCAACTCATAATAAAATATTAAATAATGTGTAAAAAACTGTTGACTAACGTTTTCTGTTTGAAAATAGGAGCATATTCAAACTTAGGTTTTGTTTAGCATTGCTTCTCAAAAGTGTAAATTACAAAATTTTGAATTTCGAAATGTGCAAATTAACCCATCCGTTAAATGATGACGTGAAATGTTAATTTAAATGGTTAATTATTAATTTTATTTTTAAACTATAGCTAAAATATCATTTTAATTTCTTTTAAAAAAATTCTTAACAATAATTCTAAAAAATTTAAAAAAATCTTAATAGTCACCCAACTGTCTCTAAACTTTGTTAAAAATCTTATTAGTTGGGTGACCAAAACTTTTTATACAAAATTTAGAGACAATTGGTGTAGTTTACCCTAATTTTTTTGTATTTTATCTCAACTTTTTAGAGTTTTTTTGCAAGTTTAGGGATAGTTGAGTGACTATTAAGATTTTTTGAAATATTTTTAGAATTATTGTTAAGAAAAACTTAAAAAAATCAAAATGATATTTTAGCTATAATTTAGGGACCAAATTAGTAATTAGCCGTTTAAATTAATGTTTTACATCATCATTTAACAGAGGGGCTAATTGGCATGTTTTAAAATGTATAAAAACTAATTTACCCATTTTTCAATAGAAGGGCCAAAATACAATCTGCCCCTAAATATAGGGGGCTTTCTTAGTACTTTGATACATCAAATATAATGTGATTTTCATGTAATGGCTATTTTAAAATTAACTTAATATAACTGTTAATTGAACACTTTTTTTTTTCTAATTCAGAACCTAATTTTTTTTCCACATTTCTACTTTCTCAATTTTCTACCTTGATTTCTACCTCTGATATAAAATTAATTCCATCAGACTCATTTTCGAATTTTTCTCAAAATTCACTATACCAGCAGATGCTGTGTCGAAACTTATGAAGCGTTAAAATATTTGTATTTACATAAATGTATGTCACATATCCTCTGAATTCCTAGCTATTTTGACCTCAAATTTGTAACCAATATCCCAAAGCTAATTACTGTAAAAAAGAAGGAAAATAGTTCACCAAGGTCATTATTAAAAGATTATTCAAAAGGATGTTTTAATTCATACCTTGTAGTAACATATAGACCTGCTCATGGCCAGGTAACATGGTTCGACCCAAAAGCCCACTTGAAAAGTAGGCGGATTTGAGTAAAAATATAAGTCCGAAAAATAAATCTGGGTAAAAAAATAAGGTCCATTTTAAAAACAGGTTAAGCCTCGAACAAGATATTTTTGCCCAAGCCCGGCCCACCCAGCCCGAATTCACAAAATGACAAAAAAATTATTATTATTTTTTGTTATTTTAATGATATTTTTTTATTTTGTCCCTATTTTGCTACCATTTTACTATTATGTTGCTACTATTTTGTTGTTATTGTTTGGTTATTGTATAACATTTTTTTTGTTGTTAATTTTGTTTAGAGACATTTTCTTGTTAAGTTGCGTCTATCTTAGTATTATTTAATTGTATATATATATTAAAATTTATTTTCAATTTATTCGAAAATGTTTATTTTAATATTTTTAGTATTTTTGATGTATTATATATATGTAAAAATTATGTAAAAAATAATATAATATAAAAAAAATAAAAAGGGTGGGTCGGGCCCGAGTTTTAGCATTTTTATTTGGGCTAGGCTTCGGTAAATTTTTAGGCTCATTTTTCGAGTCGAGCCGGGTCTGATCATAGCAAACGAGTCTAAATTTTTACTTGGGCCCAGCTCGAAACTGGCCCAGGCTAGCCCATGATCACCTCTAGTAACATATAACAATACCTTCGTATTGTTTCAAATAAAATAGTATATTCGGATAACATATCGTGATAGTTGTGCATAACTAAATCCATAGACATGGGCAAATTCAGAATTTTTTTTATGGGGGCCGAAATTAAATTGTAAATTTTACAATAGTAAAAATGTAATTTCACTATTTTAATAGCTTATATCTTTATAAATTTTAATACTCGTGAATTGCTATGTAATATCCACGACACCATTAATTATTTATCTAATTCTAATCAATTTGACAAAACATTGATAAGATTGGATTGGAAAAATCCAAAATCAGCAACTGTAGATATGATGATTAATATCCTCCAACCAAACTCAATAATTTGGAGTAAAAACTTGAAAGGTACCTTTTTTTGCTGAATGAACATCATCTCATATTCTATGTTTTAAATGCACAAAGAATTGGTGTTTATGTTAACGACAAAGTTTATTGTTCAAAGTGTAGCGAAAATTAGTGATTGTGGTCATAGGTAATGTTCAAAGCCACTTATTTTTATTTCAAAGAAAATGAAAATGATTTTTATATGTAAAGAATTATTTTACCAAAAACTTTTGAAACTTTTCATTACTGTAGCTAGTAATTGGGCTGCATTCAGTTTTTGTTTTCCATCAGAAAGATGTTCATCCATATCAGTGTTTATAGAAATTTTTCAAGTTTTGGAAGGATGCAAAATGACCTCTAAGCACTTCTCTTTGCCACCTATTCTCAATTCATAATTAAAACAAATAGAACCCAAATAAACAGTCTATGGGAATTTTTTTTGAATTTTGATATTAAGTTGATTATTTTTATAATAAAAAAAATGTAATTTTAATATTTAATAATTTAAGTTTTTATAATTTTTAAAAATTAAATTAAATTTTTATAATTTTAAGAAATTAAAATATAAATTTATTATATATTTTATAGATTATAGCCCTGCGAGCTGGTTCGGCCACTAAAGCTTCTCTCAACAAATGGGTTGCATTCAGTATAAAGAAAAGAAAACATGTTTATGCGTTAAGAAAATCAGACGCCACGTTGGTGCAACTGAAAGTAAAATCTAGATTAAAAAGGGAAACACGTCAAGGAGTGGGCCTACCCTCACACGGTTTTTGCTGATTAGAAATATAGGAAGGGGTGGGGCGGCCCAGCCTGCACGAGACTTGTGTGCCCTTTTGGTGACGCAAACCACTGTGTCCCTCACATCTCCCTTCACGTCTACATCCAACCGCCATTAATCTGTCTCCAAAATTTTAGTACAAATATACAAATCCTCTCTGCCGGCTATCATGCCCTCCACACCACCCATGCTTTCTAAAATATTATTACTTTTTATTTTATTTTATTTTATTCATTACACACAATTTCATCTTAAATTAAAAACATTGGTTTTTTTAATTGAAATGAAAAAAATTTTAAAAATTTCATAGGTAAGTGATAGGATGATGACAAAGTGTAATAAAATTTTTAAAAAATATTATACATAAAAATAACACGTGATAAATTTATAACTTTATTTGTAAAATTAAAAAATATATTGCCAATATAGCAAATATATCAAATACTTACACCATTATTATTATTAAATTAAATTTATGACTATCATTCATTTTTTATTCCCTTTAATTTTGCAAATGAAATAATATATATTTTTGACTATTTTGATTTTCAACATCTTGAATTTAACTATAAATACCAAATAACATTTGCTTATCTCCGTAGCAATTCTAAAAAAATTGTATGAAAAAAAATAAAAGTAAAGCTATTAGTACACATTCTATTCTTATTTCTGGTTATTTTTCTTATAATTTTTTTGGCTAAATAAAGGGTATAGGCCAATTTTTTTTAATTAGGCCTTTAGGTCGTTTTTAAATTTAATTAGGGAAATAGGTCGGCACGTTCAGTTGGGCGCGTTTTCTCTTTCTCTCCAGGGTTAGGGTTTTTATTTTTTTAAAGTTAGGGTTTAGGGTATTTTGAAAGTGTTCAGGGTTTTTGACTGAAATGACGAAAGTTCTTAGGTAGTTTTGAGGGGTCGGGGATGTGAGCACACATACATTTCATATGTCATGGTAGGATAGGACTATCACCTTAGAAACACATCGTGGGGAAATCCGATTCTGGGTTAATACTGTTTGATACGATCAGGGGTTGAACTCTGGTGGAGATCCTAATCGGCGATCGTGATTCGGTCACGAGTTCGAGTATAACCGGGGGGGCTAAGTGATGGTCGTTATGCGATTAGGAGTTCAAGCTTTTCGGATACCCGCAAACAATTCCTATATATACCATACATAAGATTGATGCCATAATCATACAAAAAACTCTGGGAACTTCTGGTGTAATCAACGTAATTGTTTTCTTTATTTCCAATCAGCCGATATCTTTAACCTTTCATTATTGTTCGAAGGCTGACATCGAGGTGGACACAAAAGGGCTCTTAAGTGGAGTGCGAATGTTCTAAAACAGCAGAGGTCAAACTCGGGTTAGCGTGACAGTGGTTGTAGTTATTAATGGGTTGTGTAATAGCAACAACCATTGTCACCTCGAAAGAAGTATCACCTTTACTGCACCGCAATAGCCGCTCCCCGCTTGAGAGTCCTCTTATGTCTATGATGGTGCTGGCCTTCGAATAAGAAGGAAGGTTAAAGGTACTAGTTGCCTGGAAATAGAGAAAAAAATACACAGATTATAGCGGAAGACTTAGAGTTTTTTCGTATGAACATGCCATCAAATTTTTGTATGATATTTATAGGACATCATTTTCGGTTATTTGAAAAGATTGAGCTTGTGGCTGTGTAACAACCATCAACTAGCTCCCCTATTATACCCCGATTGTAACACCCCTAACCTGATCCTATAACTAGAATAGGGTTACAGAGTATTACCGGAGTTTACAAATTAAACGGATATAAATTTCAAACATTTCATATAAAATCATATCCATGTCAAAATCAATTTAAAACATACATATTATCCCTTATACGAGCCATCTAGGCCTTAAACATTCGTTAGAAACAAGTCGAGACTAAATCGGAACCTCAGAGAATTTTTTGGAAAACATAAAAAATTTTTAAAGCTGTAGGGGTTACACGGAGACATGCTCGTGTCTTAGGCCATGTGGGAATTCGAAATAGGGACACACAGTCGTGTCCCAGCCCGTTTGAACATACTGACTTGGGTCACACGGCCAAGACACATGCCCATGTGTTAGGTCGTGTGAACATACTGACTTGCAACCCTTAAGAAGCTACAGGGGACACACGGCCGTGTCACTTGGCCGTGTGTCATACACGCCTGAGACACACGCCCGTGTCTCTGCCCGTGTGAACGAATATAGGCCATTTTACAAGCCATATTTCTCACCCAATTTTGGCATCAACCTATACCTAAAATGCACATATATACAAGCTATAATAAGGCACCAAAACTATGCATTTTCAAGTCTTATTCAAATGGTACAATCACATACAACCAATATGCCCTTAGGCACCTCAAATGACAAATATAAAGATGTGTAACCATATGCTCGATATAACCAAATGATTAACTAACTTATATGTATAATTGCATCAACACAAAACATATAAATCACTTACCAAAACATACCATTTGGTACCAATTGTACCACATAATCATTAGCATTAAAATACATTTATTCTTACCATAGCAAAACACCAATTCACAACAAGTTATATGTCATATCTAATATGCACATTCAACTACTTTTCTATCTACCATCATTCAACTATAACAAGTCATATATCAACCATTACAAGGTTACTTATATACACCTCAATATATATAATTTTACCAACACAAGGCCAAAATGCAAACTAACTAAATGGTCATTTCCACAACCAAAACACATAGACTAATATTAGCCAAAATAACCTATACATGCCATTATAACCTTAACCAAGACATTAAAATCTACCAATATAATCTCTGGATAGTGTGATAGGTCTCCGACAAGCTTCCAACCCGACCGAGCTTCTAATAATCTGAAAAGTAAGGAAAAACAACTCCGTAAGCAATGAATGCTTAGTAAGCTTGTATAAATTTTAATCATATCAATCCATTTCAAATATGAAATTTACATATATGAAGAATAATCCCTATACTAATACTGCAAGATTTATGAATACATATTCAACAACTCACAAAGTGAATAAATCCACAACATCACATACACCTATCATCCCCAACATAGTAGGATTTTATAAAACTTTAAATCTCTTTCAAATTTTCTTACTTTTGTTTGCATTTCATTACTTTCCATTACATTTACTTTCTTTAGTTTAAATAACATCATCAATTCAACTCATCATTCCCTTTTTCATCAATTTCCATTTCAAGTATGAACTTACTATTTCATTATCTTTCCACACTCATTTTATATGCATAACACACAAGACACAAGCATATCATCAACCATAGCCACAAGCTAGTGCATTTAAACATAGCTCTTTTAGAATTAATCACATGATAAACCATTTCATAAGAAATTATATAATTTAAACCTTACCACTCTTTCATAAACACAAGCATATTTCCATTTGGACACGTACCATTACAATGCATAACCTATAAATTTACATGGCATGGTCCAACCAAAGCTTGGCCAAAACCTAATCCTTCACACCACACATATTAGCATACATGATACAAATCATAAGCACATTAGCATGAATAGCCATTTAATCTCAACATGTATCACTTGAATCTATTACTTATCTTAACTTTTCTGCACCCTACTAATAATCATTCATAATTTCAAACATATGGCTAAGCATATTTCAAACATCACCAACTCATACCTTTTCAAGTTTTCATAGTATCACTTATTGAAGCATTTATTGAACCTCCCATTTTTCATACCCGTTGAACCACTAGAATAATATCGGATACATGAGAATCTAGCACACTAAGTGCCAACATGTGGTCGAAGCCACTACTATCACATATCTCATATCTGGGCTCTCTCTTGAGCTATATATGGGTCTGCTCACATAAGCTATCAGTCAGGACGTAGCTACACGGTGCTGCTCACACAAGCTGTCAAGTAACCGCAACACATGCCAAAAACTCAGCCACCGGTAGGACGTACAAGACCAGCACCCGAAACATGGTAATACCTAATGACATGTCATTTGTATCCTATATATTCCTAAGGTTCAAACGGGACTCGATAGTCGTCGTATGTCGTTGAATTTCCCTCGTTTCATTATAAGATAAATTGTATAATAACATATATATCGATTCATTTTCAATAAAATTCATATAATAACATTCAATTTAATCAAAAATATACATAGTATAGTTCATATGAACTTACCTGGCTAAATTGCAGACATACCAAAGTTTAGGGGCATTTTAGAAAATTTTCATTTTCCTCATATTTTCACCCGATCTTGATCTAAATTAATAATTTCATTCAATTTATCAATTTAGACAGTAAAACAATTCATTTCATGCAATTTGGTCATTTTTGACATTTTTACAAAATTACCCCAAAAGTTTTACTTTTATTCAATTTAGTCACTGAGCCCAAAACATGCAAATTAACCATTTCTACCCTAAATTGAGCTTAGCCGAATGTTCATAGTATTTGAAACAACCCATTTTTGCAACAATTTCATATTAAATCCTTATACTTTTATTACTTTAACAAATTCATCAACATTCCAAATTCGTCATCTAAAATAAAAAATCACAAGATTCATCAGTGGCAACATTCAAAATCTTTAACAGTTTCAAAATCAAAGGTACGGGCTAGCTGGACCTAGTTGTAACGATCTCAAAAACAATAAAAATTCAAGAATTAAGCTCAAATTGAACTTACATGCAAAGGGGACTTTGACCAAACCTTAAAAACTTCTCCAATGGTGATTTCCTTTTTCAATTTCGGTGATAACCCCATTTTGGAAGATGATACCATGTTTTGTTTATTATTTCTTTATTTTTTAAGTTATCTTTATTAATTTACAACATTAACCTTATTATAATCTTATAATTTAACAAATTAAAAGACCTTTAACCGTCCACTTACAATTAATATGGTCCAATTTCTATATAAGTCCTCTTTCTTTTAATGATTACACCATTTAATCATTTTAATTCAATAGTGACTAAATTTTTACACCTTTTACCATTTAATCTTTTTTATTTAATTAACCATCTAAACGTTAAAATTTTTTAACGAAACTTTAATACTACCTTAATGACACTCCGTAAATATTTATAAAATTATTTATGGCTTGGTTTGTAATAATGAGGTCTCGATACCTTATTTTCTAAACCCACTTGACCTTAGGGTCTTACCACTTGAACTTAATAAATCACTTATGAAACAAAATTATCAAATTGAAAACCTTTTTAAAACCATATTTGACTCGCAACTAGTAAATATTAGTATTTACGAACTTACTCATCGAATTTGGTGGTTCTGAAACTACTGTTTTTGACACCACTAAAAAACGAGCTGTTACACCGATCCATTACCGCATCACGACTGTCGATTGAGACCCCTATGTTGACTTCCACCCTTGACTGTAGAAAGCAAAATCACCCCATAATCAAATTCCCTAGGATATGCTTCGGAGGCAATGATCCCATCTTGGCATGATATATGAAATGTGTGCGATTCGAAGCGATATCGCATCACCGATGACTTAAGAAGACCTCGAATGTAAACCAAATATTTTCAGCGGCTGAAATTTTTAAGACCGAGAAATGGTTTATAGTGGAGGAATGGAGAGGATTGGGGAGAAATTATATGATTGAGGGATGCTAAAGCTTGGTGTGTGAGAGCCCTTTTATAACCGCAAGAAGGGTCTGTTTGTAAATAAAAACATTGAAAGCGCACTGCAGGAGTGATGCTCATGTTAATACAATATCGGGTAGTTCAAAAATTATTGAAGGCTCCAGAAGAGCTATTATATTATTACCTAAATGTACAAAATTTGTCATTGATGATACTTTATTTTCCACTAAGTCTCAAAGAAATTTATTGAGTTTTAAAGATATTCATATTAATGGATATCATATTGAGACTATGGATGAGAAAAATATTGAATATTTATATATTACAAATGTTGAATGTGGAAAGAAATATGTTTTGGAAAGACTACCTACTTTTTCATCAGGTTTATATTATACACATATTAGTGCAATTGAGGCACATGCTACTACAAACCAAAAGTTTGCAAAACCACATACTTTTACTTTTTGACATGTTCAGTTAGGCCATCTCAGATTTATTATGATGCGAAAAATAATTGAGAATTCAATTGGACAACCATAAAGAACCAAAATATTCTTGAATTCAAAGATTTCTCTTGTGATGCTTGTTCTCAAGGTAAACTGATTATTAGACCATCACCAGCTAAAGTTGGAATTAAATTTCTTGCATTTCTGGAATGTATTCAAGGTGATATATGTGGGCCTATTCATCCACCATGTGGACAATTTATATATTTTATGGTATTATTAGATGCATCTAGTAGATGGTCACATGTATGTTTATTATCGACTCGTAACCTGGTGTTTGCGGGACTACTTGCTCAAATAATTTGATTAAGAGCACAATTTCTAGATTATACAATAAAAACTATCCGTCTTGATAATGCTGGTGAGTTTACATCTCAAGCTTTCAATGATTATTGCATGTCAATTGGGATAAAGTTGAACATCCTATAACTCATGTTCACACGCAAAACGGTTTACCTAAATTGTTTATCAAACGCCTCCAACTAATAACTAGGCCATTACTTATGAGAACAAAAGTCCCTGTTACAGCTTGGGGATATGCTATTTTGCATGCAACAACACTTATGTGCATTGGGCCAACAAGTTATAATAAATACTCCCCATTGCAATTGACTTTTAGTTAGGAGCCAAATATTTCCCATATTAGAATATTTGGATGTGCAGTATATGTTCCAATTGCTCCACCTCAACGAACAAAGATGGGTCCTTAAAGGAGGTTGAGAATATATGGTAGTTATGAATCTCATTCTATAATTAAGTATGTTGAACCATTAATTAGAGATTTATTTACTACACGATATGTTGATTGTCACTTTAATGAAACAATATTCCAAACATTAGGGGGAGAGAAAATACAGTTGGTAAAAGAAATCATATGAAATGGATCATCATCTCAATTAGATCCTCATACACGACAATGTGAATAAGAAGTTCAAAGGATCATACATTTGCAAAACATCGCCAGTCAACTACCAAATTTATTTACTAACTTAAAAAGAATTACAAAATCTCACATACCAGCTGAAAATGCTCCAATACGAATTGTTATCCCAATAGGGTAAACTGTTAGTGCAAAAGAAAGTAATCCATGCCTAAAGTGTGGAAGACCGACTGGTTCCAAAGATAAAAGTCCTCGTAAAAGGAAAGGTGCAAATACTCAAGGTGATTATATTATGGAGACAAGTTCCAAAGAAGAGGCCAAATATATAACTAATCATTATCATAAAACCCCAGAAGATATTTAGGTACCTGGAAATGATGATAATGAAGAGATCTTGATAAGTTATGTTACTTTGGGGAAAAGATGGAACCAGAGAGATATAGTTGTTGACAACAATTTTGCATATAATGTTGCTATTCGAGTAGAAAATGAAAATGATGATCCTGAGCCTAAATTTATTGAGGAATGTAGAAATAGAAAAGATTGGCCAAAATAGAAAGATGCAATTCAAGCAAAATTGAATTCACTTTCTAAATGTGGGGTTTTTGGACTTGTAGTCAAAACACCTAAATGTGTAAAGCCGGTAGGATATAAATGAGTATTTATGCAAAAATGAAATGAGAAAATAAAGTGTAAGATATAAAGCACGACTTGTAGCACAAGAATTTTCGCAAAGGCCCAACCTTAATTATGAAGAGATATATTGTCCTGTGGTGTATGCAATCACGTTTAGATATCTTATTAGCCTGGCAGTACGTGAAAAATTTGACATGCATCTAATGGATGTTGTTACAACTATTTGTATGGTATACTTGATAGTGAAATTTATATAAAAATCCCTAAAGGATTTAAAATCCTAGAAGGATATAGAGTTTCTTGAGAAAATTGCTCGATCAGATTAAAGAAAAATTTATATGGATTAAAACAATCTGGACGTATGTGGTACAATCGTCTCAGTGAATACTTGTTAAAAGAATGTTACAAAAATGATCCAATTTGTCCATGTGTCTTTATAAAAAGATTTGGTTAAGATTTTGTGATAATTTTTGTTTATGTAGATGATTTAAATATTATTGGAGCCCTTCTAAAATACAATAAATTGTTTATAGAAAGAATTTGAGATAAAGGATCTTGGAAAAACAAAATTTTGTCTTGGTATACAAATAAAGCATTTAAAAGATGGAATTCATGTTCATCAATCAACTTATACAAAAAATATATTAAAGAAATTTTACATGGGTAAAGCACACCCATTAAGTACTCCGATGGTTGTACGATCGTTAGATGTGAATAAAGATCAATTTCGTCCTTGCGAGAATGATGAAGGTTTTGATGTACTTTAAATTCTAATAGTTATTAGAATTAGATCTCTACTTCATTTATACTTATTATGCCTATAAATAGAGGCTTTGAAGAAGCATTATAATCATCCCATTGATCAATAAAATACATTCTCTATTGCTTCTCCTATTTTCTTTGTTCTTTATTCTCTTTATCTCTTTTTATTTTATAACATTTTAAAATTTTAATTTCATTTGTGGGTGAATAGTTTTATAGAGTATTTAGTTGGTATATTTAAGTAAAATTAGAATTAAAAATTAATATTTACTAAAATAAGATGCTATTATTTTAAAAGTATCTATGTTGACTCACTTTATATATTTAATACTTAATAAATAATTATTTGGGTTAAGATATTATATGTATGTTATGACAATTTACTAATGTTTTTGTCGCTATAATTTAATATGAAAAATTCATTTTCTTAGAGATCACATTGATGACTTTTAAAACTTCACACATATATTTTTTATTGTCTTCCATTTGTTTCATATAAATTATTGTTTACCATTAATTGTGTATCGGTTATTATTAATTTATTTGTTTTAAGATATAAAATTGCATTTCTTTTATATTTTGTGGCTTTCTTTCATTTTTCAAAGTGAGTATACTATTATTGAAAATTTTTTCATTTACTTTGAAAGAAAATCAACGAAAATAAGTGAGTACTCATTTTGCATGATTTATATCCTAAATTCATGTAAATGAGTATTTGATAAGAGCTTTTATATATTTTTTTATGATTTTATTTAATTTTTTTATATAATATTTAGAATTATTTATAATCTCTCTTCAATCTTTAAATAGGAGGATCCACACACTTCAACTCGTTTGAATCCATATCCTCTTATACTAATAATAATAACGATACCAACACTACACCAAAACAGGTTTTTAGCGGCGCTAAAAGTATGCAAAAAACGCCGCTATTGACAATGTCGCTAACATTTGTGGTGTTTTTAGAAATAAGCGCCGCTATAGATATGACTTTTAGCGGCGCTTTTTCCACAAACGCCGCTATAGATCGCGACTTTTAGCGACGCTTTTTCTACAAACGCCGCTATAGATCATTACTTTTAGCGGCGCATCTCACACAAATGTTGCTATTGTTTGTTGACTTTTAGTGGCGCTTTTTTCTATAAACGCCGCTAAAGAACAAAACCTTTAGCGGCATTTTTAAAAAAAATGCCACTAATTTTGGCAGATTTGTAAAATAAAATTTTCCATATTTTCAGCCCTCTTACAGCAACAAATCAAAAGCAACCAATCTAAACCAGCCAAAAGCAATAAATCTATATGATATTTCAAATTAAATGAATAACATAATATAAATATCAATAAATAAAATATAATTCATATTATTCTTACAAAAATGTTAAAAGTTAAAATTATAAAAATATTTATACAATACTCTAAGACGGCGGATGTTGCGACTGCTGAAACATCTTCATCATATTCTGAAGCTGCTGTTGGACTTCGTCATACTTTCTGCTCTGCTCTGCTTCCTTCGTTATAGCCTCTGCTTCTCTCGCTGCTGCCTCTGCTTCTCTCGCTGCCGCATCTGCTTTAAGTTGTAGCTGGAGTTCTTTATATTTCCTTTGAACCTCAACTTCTCTCGCTGCTGCCTCCACTTTAAGTTGAGTAATTTGTTCAACTGTGGTCGATTGCATCTGAGCCATCTGGTCTCTTAACCTCTGAACTTCAGCTTGTGCCTGACTCCCCGAAGGCATGTATTGCTGCGAGCTGGATCCAAAATATTGGGTTTGGTTAACAAAAGATCCTTGAAATCAAACCCGACCATACCTTTCAGGACCCAAAACTTCACTAATAATCTGGTTATCAATGTCGTTATGATGAACAGAACTATCACTGGAAGCAATCGCTTCATACTCCGCATTTTTATCCTTTAGTTTGTCCTAATAAATAAATGACATAGTTAGGAACGCAATATATATTAAAAAAAAATGCAACATAACTTAACAATAATTGCATTACAAGCAATGACTTAAACCATTAGAAAATAAACACTATAAATTTTTAAAACAAGTCAAATTTTATTAAGTAAACGTACCATAACTTCTGCAGCTTCCGGAGTCATAGGAGATCCATCGTTCTTCCTATATGTAATGTCAAAAAGTTCAAGGCGTCCAACTTTTTGACTGGACGACAGTTCCTACAATATAGTAGTAAAAATATTATTTAATGAAAAGTAATAAATATTTGATACTATTAAAAAATTCAAAATACCTCGGCCTCAGCTACACAAGCAAAACTTTTTGACCCAGCTGTGTGAGTGAATTTCTGTTTCTGCCTGCTGGTTTTTCCAACTCGTTCACGATCCTACGTTATTAAATTATTAGTACGTAAATAGTAAATACTATAAACCAAAATAATTACAAGAGTTTGGAAGTACGTCATACCTCTCCTTTCTTTGAAATCCAAAATCTAACCGCATCTTCCCATTGGTACCTCAGCATTCCCGGTGGGACATTTTGCAATTTCTCTTCGACGGTTGTTTTTGTCTTAAAATAATCTTTCTTTAAAGTACTTTTATGGTCTCTCCATATTTTTCCCAATGCCTTTTTTACATAAGTATCCGAGACCTCTAAAGCAAACCTCGCCTACAAAAAACACAAGTTAAGAAAGTAAATATAAATGAAACTTAAACCCAAGTATTATAAATGACATTAACATTTTGTTACCTTAATATTATCGAGAGCTTGGTTTTTGTTACTATTGGGCATTTGATGCCATGACTCGTAGTTGATAGGCAACATATTGGCATTTCATGCTAGAATGCCCAAGTATCCTGCTAAAAGTAGAGCTTCTGATCCAACAGGCTGACCAAAACTGTTTCTGCATACTTTGACGCGCTCAACTGGATCTAACTCGTATAAATCTCTAAGTAGCGTACGTCCTCGACCTCTGCGCGTCCCACACTTTCAGCTGAAAAATGGTATATTATAATATAAGAATTTGAAAAATAAATCAACAATAAGTCAACATGCATGTAAATTAAATGTAAAATTACTTTGAATTTCTATAGGTTCGTTAGGTGTAATCGGAACATTCAAAGATCCAATAGCAGTCTGTTATTCAACCACTTACCAATTTAATTACTTTTATGTCCCCTAGGATTTCACGTCAAGAAGGTTACTAAGTCAATTCTAAAGATAGAAATCTTCATGCATGTCTAATCTCAAGAGAAACTAAGTTTTCTTGGCAAACATTACCAAGGCTAAGATCATAAAAACAATCCATTTTTCATGATAACATACAATCACTCAGATAAAATCATCATTCATGCTTGCATACAAGCTATCTTATTAAAAATAATTTCTCTAAACATTCATTTATTAAGATACACTTATGAAAGAATGATTTGAAACATACTTGAAAATTTTAAAAGTTTGAGCAATTTGCCTTACCCCCTCTAAAAAGAAGCAATGTCCTCATTGCAAGAATAAAGTAATGAATGAAAACTGAACACCAGGTAGGGTTGTAAAGAAAGAGAGGTGAGTCATTAAGACTGCTTAAATACCAAGTCTTTCCTAATAACCCAATCCTAGACATGTTCATTCCCATTGCCACATCACTTAATCTTTTTCTTTCTAAAGAAGTATTTATTCATCCTTGATATGTTTTATTTTGCAAAAATTAAATCCTAATTACTAAAGAAATAAATTCCTAAAGACCGAAAAATAATTAAATAAATAACAAGACAAGAATCCCCCCTTTTATTTTTCTAACTTATTCCCCTTGTCTTCTTTAGCTCCATCTTCGCTTGCATCGTCAGTCTCTTCCGTCCATGTCTCAATGATAGCATTTGGGAACTCAGGAATAAAAGTATTAGAGATATTTTAAAAAGTATTTCAAGTTGAATCATCTCTAATTTTTGCATATTTCCAGTAAGTTTGTTGTTGATTGTGCATGAACTTGCACATATCCATCAAAATTAAACCCAATTTAGAGTGGCTGTCACCCAAGACTCTGACTGACGAGGCTCCTTTGCTTCTTTGCTTTGGTCCTTTGCTGATGGCTCTCCAAGGTGGCCGACCAAAGGTTCTTTAAGAGGCTTAATTGCTAAAATCCTTATACAAGGATGATGAAAGGGAAAGATAGCTAAAAGAGTTGAGGGAATGATGAATGAGTGAAAGATGATGGGATGAGGGATGATTCAAAAAGTGAGAAATGAGCTCTTATTTATAGGTGAGGCAAGGGAGCTAGTTTGCTAAAAATAGGAGTTTCTATTCTTTGAAACTTTCTCCAAGAGTGGTCGACCATGAATTGAGGAAAGGTGGCTGATTTTTCCTTAATTTAATGATAGGCAGATGCGCGCGAACCAAGATCGAGTTTTCAAGTCACGGGAAACTCCTACGAAAACTCTAAACGTTTGAATCTGAAACGAAATAACAAAACTTAATCAGAATCAATTAGATCTAGAAACTAAAAATCCCCAAATCAATAAAGAATAGCCAAGAATCAAAGCACTTATGAATAGATGTTCTTGGAAGCCAAGAACACGAAATTAAGCCCCAAGATTAACTTCCAATCAGCCGAATCTATCAAAGAACACAAAACAACAAATAAATTAAAACAAATTACAAAATCAATTGAAACTGATTCTAGGGATTGGACGGCAAGAAAAGAGGGGTTTTTGTGAAATCAAAAACGTTTCTTTATGTCCAAGGAAGTGTCGAATCAGATCTTGGAGTTTTGGAAAGGCTGAAACGCAACAAGAACAGCAAACAAATTAGCTAATAAAAATCGACACAAGCAGAAATTTAAAAGAGATTGAACAGCAAGAAAATAAAGATAAAGTCCTAAGAACCCTTGAAATCTCGAAAGATTTCACAACTCCATTCAAACGGCTCTAATCTCCCCTCCAATGAAGATCAATGGCAAGAACAAGGCTGAAGATGGCTCCCACAATCAAAAAAGATTGTTAAAACAACTTCTAAAGAAAACTCAAGAGAAAATTCTTGGAGAACTCAAAGAGAATTTTCACTCAAAACAAATCTGAAATTTTCAAAGTGTTTCTATTGTGTCATGTAGGGTGGCTGGCCAAGCCATATATATAGGCCTCCTAACTACTTTCCTAGCCCTACTAGGAAAACTAACAAAAACCTAATTGTTACTTTCAAAAGAATTTCGTCCAAGGCTTTTAAATGGGCCTTTTGGACTGAATTTTTACATAGAAAGTTATTCATAAAGTCAAAAAATTAAAACTAAATATTTAAAAAAATTAAAACTTAACAAATTAGGCCACTTTGACAATTTGGCCTGATTTTCAACTAATTCTAGTTTAAACTTATTGGTTGGGCTTGGAACATCTTATTGGGCTGTGTCTTCAAGAACTTGAGCTTTTAATCAGTTCTCTCCCGAAATTGGTTCGTTGATGCTTGTAAACGAGATCCAATGCTCCTTAGTTGCAAGATTCAGTTTCTTGGACCAAGATTTCCAAGATTTGAAATCTTGATTTTCTTGATTCTTGAAATCGCTCAAAACAGCAAAATTGGACCAAGATTCGATTTCTTGATTTTCTTGAAAACAAGAAAGTGAATCTTGATTTTCTTTTTCCTTCGTATACGCATCTAAGGCCTTTGTGACTCGTATCATTTTTGGTCAATTTGAGTGCCACAACAGCTCAGGACTAAGACTTGGTCATCAGGAAATCTTCGAGAAAATCTCTGATTTCTTTAACTCTTCAAGGACCCTGTATAATTAAACCAAAAAAAGGTTTATGACATCCATGTGCAGCCGTAAATTGGGTTGACTTGGTCCCCAATTTGGACGGTTTTGCAATTAGAAGAAAACTCGCAGACGTGTCCAAAAATAGTAGATAGTTTAGTGGACCAAATAATATAATTTAACCACTTCAATTAATCAATTTACTTTATTAATTAAAACCCAATTTGTTAATGAAATATTAAAAATGAATTACTAAATATAACTTTATATTTTATTATTTAATTTAATCGTGCATGGCCCGCTTTATAGCTTAAAAATATAATATGCTCAAATTAATATAAAATAAGCCATTTTATGCATGAAAACTATATAACAAAGTATAAAATCACATTTTAATAATTTCTATGTCCTAATTTCATATTTTCGCATATTTCATTAATTTATTAAACAATTACGTGGTTTTAACAACAAATTTATGTAAAAGGGTAATGAATTATATAGGAAAAATCCTATATATTTTTCAGTTTACACTTCTCAGAGCCAAAACTCACACTTGTTGAATTTCGCATACAACTTTTTCTCACATAGGGTATGAAGTACTAGCCTTAAGTGCTTCTCATGCTCCAACTCAGACTTGGAGTAGATCAAAATGTCGTCGATGAAGACTACCACAAACTAATCTAGATAAGGTTGGAAGACTCTGTTAATGAGGTCCATACAAGCATCAAGAGTATTTGTAAGTCCGAAGGGCATCATTAAGAATTCATAGTGTCCATACCGAGTTTTGAAAGTAATTTTCAGAACATCTACCCTCTTTTCTTGCAACTAATAATATCCTAACCTTAGATCAATCTTAGAGAAAATAGTGACACCCTTAAATTGGTCAAAAAGGTCGTCTATCCTCGGCAATGGGTATTTATTCTTTATAGTCAGCTCGTTCAACCGAAGATAATTGATGCAAAGCCTCATCGACCGACCTTTCTTCTTTACTAACAACATTAGAGCTCCTCATGGAGATACACTCAGTGTAACAACCCAAACCTAGCCTAGACGTTATTGCCGAATCTGGTGTGTCACATTGAAGTGTTTTTCGAAAACCATGTTTTCGTTGAAAACCCTTCCTGAAATTTCTAACTTCTTACCATTTAAAACTTGTACAAAACCTCAGTTTGTGTTTACTTATTTTCAATCGAGGTTTATTAAAGAAACGTTGTTACCTTCAAAACCTTATTGTTGCAGAACCTTAATGTAAAATAAATTATGTACAAAAACGTGTTATTAAAAATTGAGTTGTGAAAACGTAGTGTTAGAAAACAGTTATTGTTTTGGAAAACCATGTTCTACTTCTAGCAGATATAAGTCACAATCACATCAAATCCCAAATTTAAAATCCAGAAATTATAGAGGCCTTATTACAACCCGAATCAAAATAAAAGTGTTTTAGTAAATGAGCAAAACAAAATAAAACATGTGCAGTTGTGTGGCCCTCTTCGAGTCCCTCGCAGCTCTGAATCGTCTAACACTGGGGATTACCTGAAAGGTTAAGAACGGGGTGAGTTTACGAAAACTCATGTGTAATCCCCTTAATAAAGAAACAGAAAGTATACAGAAATAGAATCAGTCTGAGTCCTTTAACAGTAATAGAACAATGTGGGCTTTAGCCCAAAACAGTAAAAGTGTAGTGTAGGCCTTAACCCAATACAATAACCAATGCAATGCAATAATGCAACCCTTCCCAATCCAGCCAACACACCTCTTCATACCACCAACACACCATGTGGGGATAAAATCGACCCACCCAGCCAACACACCAATATCGCAGCAAAGCTGCCAGTAATCAGAATGGCTAAGAGCCGTAAACAGGATAGCTATAAGCTATAAACAGAATGACTATAAGCCATAAGTACAGTAATATGATTGGCACAAAGCCATCAGTAGCGGTGATATGACCGGCTCACAGCCATCAGTAGCATCGCAGCAAAGCTGCCAGCAACAGTATCCCAACAAAGCTACTAGTTGTATATGTGGCCAAGCCACCAGTAACAGTGATTGTGGCAGAGCCACCAGTACAGTACTTCCTCCTTAACAGTATCCCAACCCCATGCAGTATGTCGTGTATGCAGAATGCCATGCTCAGAATCGATCATAAAAATTACAGACAAATCAGTCATAAAAATTACAGACAAATTAGTCATTTACATCATGGACAAATCAATCATTTAACCTCGAGGGGCAAAATAGTCATTTTACCCTTTGAGGGTATATTGGTCAATTTACCTAACAAAGGTATTACAGTCATTTTACCTACAGGGGCATCACGGTCATTTTATCCTACATGGGTATTTTGATAATTTTAACCATCAGGGGTATTTCGATAATTTTACCCATCGGGGGTATTTCGATAATTTTACTCATCCAGGGTATTTCGATAATTTTACCCATCGAGGGTATTTCAGTAATTTTACCCATCGGGGGTATTTCGATAAATTTACCCATCGAGGGTATTTCGATAATTTGTTCACTAATCGCATGTTGGCCTGACCATTCGAGCTATCACACGCCCATGTGGTCTCAAACGCTGTGTTATTAGCTTTTCAGCTTTTGCCAATTCATAGTAGAGAAGGTGTGATTACACACCTGATTGTGAAGACGCGCTAAATCCACGAATGCCGAACCTATATTTGGGAATCAAACTTTGTTAATTGATTATATAGTTATAGAGTTACTTAAACTCAAGTTGTTACAATCGCTCACTTAGCCAACTTCGACCGAGCGAAGAAGAACGGTTTGGTTACTCAGGTATTCGCCAACCCTCGTCCCTTCATGAGATACCTAGGCACCAACTGTAATTGATAAGCGCTTAAGTTAACCGGTAAAGGGAATCACAATTCTATTATACTTACCAATAACACGAAAGAGAGTGAATGTAACACCCCTTACCCGTGTTAGACACCAGGACAAGGTACGAGGCATTATCGGACTTTAACATAATCAATCATAAACAATCGAGACATGAAATTTTGTCCAAATTAATTTTTTTATATCAGATTTATCAACTCAACATGGCATTATCAAGCACGTACAACCCATACAATATTCGCCAACATCGACAGCTTTATACAAAATGGACTATCAAATAATATGGGCTAAATCAATTATGACACATAACAAAATGACCAAGTCCTTTATACATGCCATAATTTCAAAATAATGTTTTCAAAATACCAAAAGAAAGTTGATAGTGTAGATGGATCTCTGACGATCGCCAAATCCCGAGCTAGCTTGGTGATTCTATAAAACAAGGGAAAAGAGAGGAGAGTAAGCATATAGCCTAGTAAGTAAGTAAGTATGTAATTAATAAACAAGTTTCTAGCATGTTTCCATAAATAATATAATCATAATCACACATAAATTCACTATTTATTCAAGTTCAAGCAAGCTGTTTATTCGCATCATAGTCACTAAATTATATTTTATCTGGAGCTATGAAACTCCAAATTAAGATCCATAAATTTTCCATAAAACTAGGCTCATATATCTTCTTACCATAAAATTTTTAGAATTTTTGGTTAAGCCAATTAGTATAGTTTATTCTTTAAATTTTCCACTATTTCACTGCTCGACAGCTTGACCCCTCTTCACTAAAAATTAATTATCTCTTTGTACAGTATTCAAATGATGTTCCCGTTTATTTCTCTTGAAAATAAACTTATTGATAAATTTAATAATGTAAATTACAAACCATAATTACCTTTTTACAATTTCTAGTGATTTTCCAAAGTCGGAATAGCGGATTTCGAAATCATTCTGACCCTATTTCACTAAAATTCAAATATCTCAAAATATTTAACTCTGTTGCTTACTTTGTTTCCTTTATGTGAAAATAAACTCATTCATATTTAATTTCATATCTCATCAAACCTATAATTCAATTTCCACCATTTTTGGTGATTTTTCAAAATCGCACAACTGTTTTTGTCCTAAACTGTTTTGTCGTTAAATTTACTCTTTCTTAATTTCATTTCTTCATTTCATCGTACCAAAGGGTCAATTAAAGATCAAACACATTGTTCATCACATATATTTTCACTTAATCAGTTTTCGATGAACACTACGAAATAATCTCAATTACACAGTGGATCAGCACACAGCACCACCCTTATAGTAATAGTACTCGGTGAAATCAGTACATAGCAACCACCTTTATACTCAATGGTACCGGGTGAAATCAGCACATAGCAACCAACTTTATTTTCATTAATATAGGGTGGAATCAGCACATAGCATCCGCCTATGTTTCCAACGATATCCGGTCCATTCCGAAGGTTCAACCATGAATTCTCACTTTTTTTTAACATTTTTCCAACTCTTCCATATGCAACCACAACTCATAATTCACCTCAAGTAATTAACCCATATTCAATCATATTTTATAAAAATGTTAAAACATAAGTAAAAATAAGGTATTAATCACATACAAACTTACCTCGGTGCAAAATATAGTAATTTTGCAATTCAGTCCACAATCCTTTCTTTTCCACGATCAAGGTCGATTCCACATCTTTCTTGATATATAATAGAAAATTTAGCTTATTTAATACTCACATTCATCAAAACAGTCATCGACTCGAACTTTGGCAAAATTACAATTTTGCCCCTAAACTTTTACATATTTACACTTTTTCCCTAAAGCTAGAAAATTAAACTTCATCTCTTATTCTTATGTTTTATGACATGCTGAACATTTTTCCCTTGCATGGCAACATCAAATTCCCACTCTAACACTTACTTATGAACATTACGTATTTTTACCGATTATGTCGTTTTACTCATTTTCACTTAAAATCGCTTAGCAAAAGTTGTTTAACATAATTTCTAGTTTCATATTCTACCATAAAACATAAAAAAACACATTTCACCTATGGTTATTTTTCCAAATATAAACCCTAGGTTAAATTATTGCTAGAATAAGCTAAATCAAGTTACTAAGACTCTAAAAACGTAAAGAACATTAAAAACGAGGCTTGGAATCACTTATTATGGAGCTTGGAAGCTTGAAAACCCTAACTATGGCTTACCCCTTGTGAAATTCGGCCAAAGCTTGAAGATGGACAAAAATTGGCTTTTAATTTTGTTTTTAATTCATTTTAATAACTAAATGACAAAAATGCCCTTAATGAAAAACTTTGGAAACATGCCTAACCATGTCCATTTTTGTCCATCAACTTAACCAATGGTCTAATTACCATATAAGGGCCTCCAATTTAAAATTTCATAACAACTGGACACCTCTAACATGTAGAAATCAACTTTTGTACTTTTTACAATTTAGTATTTTTTCGTAAATTGAGTGCCCAAATGTCAAAATTTTCGAACGAAATTTTCAAAAAATCATTCCATGAAATTGTAGACCACATAAATATAATAAAAATAAATTTTATAATGTCAAATTTGTGGTCCCGAAACCACTGTTTCGACTAGGCCCAAAATCGGGATGTTACAGCGACCACCCAAAAGCAAGACCCACAATCGGCCCCCAAAGGATGGGAGGATTTGACAATCAGAGAAAATAAAAGAGGAAAAGTTGGCTAGAGGAGAAACCGACAAGATGAGGAGGAAACATAAAAGAAGAGGTCGGAGAAGAGTGATGTAGAATTCAACCACAGGGATTCGACCTAAAGATGAAAGTGTAAAAAGTTTGGGGTTTGGGAAAAGAAGAACGAGAAAGAAAGCAACAGAGTGGAGAGGGGAAAAAAGAAGAGAACTTTCGACAGAGAAGAGAAGAGAGGGGAAAAGAGGTTCGACCAACAAGAAGAAAATCATTGGAGAGGTTTGGCCAAAAGCAAAAAGAAAAACAGAGAAGAGGAGCAGAACGAACTCGAAACTTGCCAAAATCAGTACCAAACGCCAAAAGAAAATAAACCGAAACTAACCAGAATTCCACCTGTTCAAGAGGGAAAACACTCCAATACTGAAAGCCTCAAAATGACCAATTCGGCACTATCAAACCCCTTTAGCCGAAATTTCTAGAGTGCTAGAGTCCTGTTTCGGCACAACTCCTCCTCTCCACAACCCCTCGATTTTCTCCACAAATCTCTCCCTTTATCACTCCATTGAATTCTCCTCAACTCCCTCCATATCCAGTTCAAACTTTCTTTGATAGTATTCCACTTCAACTCTGCCACTTACACGGCTCAAGCCGCAAAATTACAATCCATTGTGCAGCCCAAGACTTGAACCTCAAACCTCCCAGTTACACCTGTAACACCCCGTACCCGAGACCGTTGCCGGAGTCGGACACGAGGGGTTCACAGACTAAATTCGCTTACTATCGCAGTCCATTTTAAAATTTTCCAGGCAGTTGGCTAACTGCGACACTGTCACCTTAAAAATCATATCTTGAGTTTCACAACTCGAAAATCAGTTTCGTAATTTTTCCCTGCAACTAGACTCATATGCCCATCTACATATTTTTTCTAGAATTTTTGGTCAGGCCAATTAGTACAGTTTATTAGTCAAAATCTCCCATGTTACAGGGATCGACTACACTGACCTTTGCGCATTACGACTTGGATATCTCCCTGCACAGGGCTTCAATACTGATGCCGTTTGTTTCTATAGAAACTAGACTCAGAGAGGAATCCAGAAATATATGGCATAACTCCTAATTATCTCTGGTTAATTTATAATGAATTTCCAAAGTCGGAACAGGGAATCCAGAAACCGTTCTGGCCCTGTCTCACGAGAACCTGAATATCTCTTAACATACTGTCCATATGATCATTTCGTTACTTTCCTATGAAAATAGATTCATCAAGTTTCGTTTACATAATTTATTCACTATTTAATTCCAATCCTACTATTTTAGTGATTTTCCAAACCTACATTACTGCTGCTGCCAGCATCTGCCTTTAAGGTAGACTTTACCTATTTCATAGTTTCCATGATTCAACTAGCCCTTTTTGCATAAATAGCACAAATCATGATAGCGATTAACCATTCCATACCAAATGATTATAACATTATGCTCGAACATATATAAGCCATTTTCGCATGGCTATATACATTAACCAAAATATTCTTCCGCCACTAGTCTATTTTATGCATGCCATAAGACAATCCGAAACATAGCAGTACCAAACAGTGGATAGTGATAGTGTGACTAGTTGCTGACGATCCCCGAGCCTGTAGCTTCGCAATGAGATCTATAAAATAGAGGAAACAGAGTAAACGGAGTAAGCATTACAATGCTTAGTAAGTTTTAAGCAGTGTCAACAGATAACAATCAAATTATAACATAGTTTTTCGTATTTTTATTTCACTCTTCCTTCGGGCATACCATCCCTTTACCGAATCTGCACATCTCATCATATACAATAGGCAGATAAACTTTCACATAAAAGTGAGCTCATGTGACATAGATATATCGTATGATTTCACATCACCTCTCACACTGATCCGATGTCACATAATCATAGGAATAGTCTCATAGATTGCTCTCGTATGCATCACATAACTACCTTATGATTTAGTGCAAATCAAGCTCACATATAAACTTGGAGTACATACCTGTTTAACCTTTCGCATTGAATATATTTATAAGCAATTCTTATTACGAAGTCTTACCCGGACATAATCTCCACACGAAGTTATCGGGTCTTACCCGGACATAATCTCCACACGAAGTTATCGGGTCTTACCCGGACAAAATCCCCACACGTAGTCATCGGGTCTTTAGAGCTCGATATAGTACAAGCACGAAGCTTAAGGACATTAATCAGTGATAATATTCTCGCATAAAGCCTGCGGGGTTTTAACCCGGATATAGTACTGACACAAATGCCCTTCGGGACTTATCACATTTATGCACTTTCACATCCATCACATTGGCCACTCGGCCCTGTCACATATATACACTTTCACATTCATCACATCGGCCATTAAGCCTTATCACGCATATACACTTTCACATTCATCACATCGGCCATTAAGCCTTATCACATATATATACACTTTCACATTCATCACATCGGCTATTAGGCCTTATCGCACATATACACTTTCACATTCATCACATCGGCCATTAAGCCTTATCACATATATATACACTTTCACATTCATCACATCGGCCATTAGGCCTTATCACATATATATACACTTTCACATTCATCACATCGGCCTAATTACACTTTCACATTCATCACATCGGCCATTAGGCCTTATCACATATATACACTTTCACATTCATCACATCGGCCATTAGGCCCTATTCACATATATACACTTTCACATTCATCACATCGGCCATTAAGCCTTATCACATATATACACTTTCACATTCATCACATCGGCCATTAGGCCTTATCACAATTTAGAATTCACATATGGGTTTAATCAATAGCTTATAAGCAACTAAAACAAGTTTATCAAGGTTTACAACACAATCTCAAATTCAGCACAAGCTGTTTTTCCTGAGCAATAGTCACTAAATTATTTATAACTGGAGCTACAAAACTCCAAATCACTTTCCGTAAATTTTTCCTGAATATAGACTCGTATGTCTTCCATCCATAAAATTTCCAAAATTTTAGGTTTGGCCAATCAATACCAGATTTTTTCTTAAAGTTTTCCCCTGTTTCACTGCTTGACTAATCTGACCACTCTTCACTACGAATCAAATTTCTCATTATCAGAAATTCCTTTGCTTACACGGTTTCTTTTATAAGAAACTAGACTCATTAAGCTTTAATTTCATGTCTCATTCAGCCTCTAATTCAAATCCATGAATTTATGGTGATTTTCTAAATTCATGTTACTGCTGCTGTCCTGAGCAGGTTTATCACAATTTTACTCTTCTGACATATCCTTTCAGCACTTCATAATATCATATCCATTTGGCAACATATCATATCAATAACTTACCTATACTTCATAATAACCATTAGGCTATATGCATAAAGATTTACAATAGAGTTATGATTCTTTTAATATGTGCTTAACATATCATACTCAATCACATTATAGGCTTTAATACTTAAAACTTACCTCGATCGCTAATGTACGTCAATTCCGACTATTCGACCAATTTCCTTTTTTCCACGATCCGACTTTGTTTCCTTGAGTTCTTGAGCTAATGAACCAAATTTAAACTTATCACATCACTATTGTGTAAAACCACATTCGATTATATTATAATTCGGTTAGCAAGAAATACACTTATTCCTTATAACATTTAGCTTCGAGATCACCACCTCAATCATCTCAAGTACCAAACATGCATTAATACTCTATTTAGTACAATTTCGTTACTTTAACTAAATACTAAACATATCCTTTTGCTTATCTATACACATCCGCATTTTAACTCATACCAATCATAACAAATAGCATAATATTTGTTAACATATAAAATTATGGTTGACATTACATCATTTACTTCCACTAACCATTTAAGCATAACCTAAGCGCATACATTGCATTGACAAACCAAACCAAAATATCCAATACATAGTCAAACATATAATTGTTATTTCACTCCTTTTCGAACTAATTTATAAAATGCATTCTCAAAGCCATAGCATATCATACATGAAACTTACCAAAGATGAATTAATCATAAGCTATTTATAGTACCTTAACCAAACACAACAACTAACTTCACACATATTTTTTTCTATGCAAATACCAAAGCCGAATCAGCTAAATATACTTATGAATATATATATCATCATCGAAATCACCTAAGCTTAGACATCATTTCTTAATTCCAAGCAAGTTGCCGAATGCAACCTTACTAAATTTTCATGAATTCAAATCATGGATTCAATATACCATTACCATGAAATCAACAACCAAAATTCATAGACAATTTAGGAAAAATCACATAAAATCGTAACACAAAAGGCATTCATCTAACACTTGATTTTTAAATTCTAACATCAAACTCAAATTTCTTAGCTCATCAACTCATGGCCGAACATCAATTATTCACCAAAACAAATTTTAACTCATGGGTTTTAGAGAAAATTAAGTAAGGGATTCAATGATACTAAAAATTAACAAAACAACTTGAATTTCACCTTGAATTGTTGCTTCCAAATGGCCGAAACTTCAAAGCCACAAATTTTATTTTCTTTCTCCTTTGTTCGGCCTCCAAGATGAACTACATGCATGTTCTCTTTTTTTTTCTTTCTAATCTCAAGTTACGGCAATGGTAGAGTGAGGATGAACCACCTTTGTTTTTATCACCCATTTCTTCTTTTAATTATTCTTTCTTCCATAATATAAAGCCACTAACTATTATCATGCTAAAATGAAATGCATATAATATCTATCAACTATCATTATGGCCGGCCACTAATTAAAAGTGGTCCATTTGACATGCAAGTCCCTCATGTCAATAACTCATGCATTATTTGGCCACTTTAAATTTCACCTATCACATTATCAAGTTTTATCACATGGGTCCTTTCTTATAAATTAACACCGCCTTGATAAAAATCAAGGCACGAAATATTCACACATACAAATTCCACATACAATAAGCACAGAATATAACATCTAATTATTTTTGTGACTCAGTTTCGTGGTCCCGAAACCACTTTCCGACTAGGGTCACTTTAGGGGTGTCACAACACCACACACCACCTTGCCACTAGGCCACAAGCCCTTTTTGTGTCATAAAACAAACACTATTATTGATAAAGCCTATAAACCAGCGTCCAGATTCATTTTAGGGAAAAACTAAAAATTTTGCCAAGGCCAAGACTTGAACCCAGGCTCCCTTGTAACCTTAATGATGCCACAACCACTAGACCACATGCTTCCTTATGACATTTTGTTTACACAATAATTTAAAAGGCCTACATCCAAGCATCTAGGGTTTTATCCACTTAAAACCAAAATTTTTGCTAAAGCCCAGGTCTCAACCCAGAACTTTTCCAACTCCTCTTAGGGCCCTTAACCACTAAAGTAGACATACTTTTGTGCACAGTTTCCTAACCGTTCCCTTGCTCAAGGCCCAATACTTCTAGGCCCAAATTCTGAGGCGTTAAACCCGGCCTTATAAAGCGACAATCTAGCAACTCTTGCAACTACATCTTGAGCTCTTTAAGCTCCTTTAGTGCCATCCGATAGGGCACAATGGAAATTAGTGCTGTCCCAAGCAGCAACTCAATACCAATTTCAACCTCATGCTCTGGAGGTAAACCAAGTAACTGTTCTGGAAAGACGTCAGTAAGTTCTTTTACCACGCGAATATTCTCCATCACTGCACTATCCATCTTCGTATCTAGGATGTATGCTAAATACGCCTCATACCATTTACGAATCAAATTATTCGCTACCAAAGCAGAGATCACATTGGATAAGAAATTCTAACACTCCCCAATCATGATTATTTTACTTCCCTCCAGAGTCCCTATGGTGACCCACTTCGTATCGCAATCAAATATAACATGATGCTCACTCAACTAGTCCATGCCCAAAATGAGGTCAAATTCTCCAAACGGCAACTCCATTAGATCTGCACGGAATACTTCGCCTTGGACTAGTAGTAGACTAAGGACAGTTACATCACTTATGGTTTCATTTACCCAAATTCCCAATTTATCAGCCATTTTACAAGACACATACGAGTGGGTAGATCCAATGTCAATTAAAGCAAACTAGCATATATCATTAATGGTAAAAGTATCTGCTATCACATCGACTGCATCTGGATCCTCTCCATGTCTAGCCACATACACAAGTGCTAGTTGTCTCGCATTTGCCCGATTAGCACCCTGACCCGGTGCTCACTTCCTCTAACCGGCATTATCACCTCAATTTTGACCCTGATCTCTATAAGGCTATTGTCCAGCTCTATGATATGGGGCTCGGTTCTATCGCTATGCTAGTATTTGAACATTAAGTTGTGGATAGTCTCGAATCTTATGGTCTAGTGACTCACACATCAAGCATGCTCCTATCCTCCTCCAATATTCCCCAGAATGCTTCTTTCCACAAGTGTCACAATTCTGAATTCTACCTCATGTTGCAGCAACATTCTGATGAGGTCGATCATCTCTAGCTCGCTTACCTGGGCATGGAGCCTAAACATTAGGGCCTGATTCTCTCTTTTCAGCTACTCTTGCCATTTCATTCCTCTTGGACTCAATGCACCTAACTTCCTCACAGATTTTGGTTTTCTCCACCAAAGCTTTGAAAACCCTCTCTTGTAACGGAGCTACCTACATAATCAACTCTGACCTTAGCCCAAACTCAAATCGAGTGCACTTATATTGTTCCTCGACTACCATACCCAGAGCGTATCAATTAAGCCTTAAGACCGTAGCCTTATAATCAGTCACTAACATGTCTCCCTATCTCAGCTCAATGAAATCCAATCTTTTTGTAACACCCCTTACCCGAGACCATTGCCGGAGTCGAGTACAAGGTGTTACCTGACTTAACTTACTAGTTCGGAGCATAAAAATATGCTTTTAAAATTAATTCACTCACTTTCAATCAGTGTGTCCTTAAAAAGGGCCCTTGAGACCCTAAAACATGCAACACAAACAGTTCGAGTCCAAACCAGGAATATTAATAATTTTCTGAATACTTAAATAAATCAAAATAATTTATTTCAGTATTTACAATAAAACTGTCCACTTGCATGGTAGTCATTAATTTAATTATAACTCGAGTTACGAAACTCAAAATTTAGATCCATAAATTCTTGCTAAAACTATACTCATATATCTTCTTATCATAAAATTTATAAAATTTTTGGGTTAGCCTAATAGTACAGTTAATTCAATAAAATCTCCCCTGTTTCACTGTTTGACGGTTCTGACCTCTATTCACTAGAAATCAATTATGTCAGTGTACAAGCTTCATATGGTGCTTCTTCTTGTTTTTATTAAAAATAGACTCACTAAGGAATCTAGAAATATAAATAATGACTCATAATTCTTTCTGTACAACTTTTAAAGATTTCCTAAATTCAGAATAGGGGACTTCAAAAGCTATTCTAAACCTGTCTCACTAAAATTTAAATATTACAAAATATAAAATTCCTTTGCCTACATCGTTTCTTTCATGTGAAAATAGACTCAATAAGATTTGATTATATATCTCATTCACTCTCTAATTCCATTTTTACTGTCCTTGGTGATTTTTCAAAATCACGTCAATGTTGTTGTCCAAAAACTGTTCCATTGCAAATTTGTACTCTTTCATATTTTCTTTGTATTAACTATCATTTAAGCATACATAACACCAAAACATGTTCTTAATAGCCATTTCAATAGCTAATAATTATCGAGTATTTACATGCTATTCATTAGCCATATCATAAGGAAACACACACAAAATGACTAAGTCCCTATACATGCCATAACTTAAAACGTTTCGAATTACAAAATATCGAGATGGTCTGTTGATAGTGTGAAACGATCTCCGACGCCTTTTATGATTCCTGAAATGGCTTGCAGATACTATAAAAAGAAGGAAAATAAGGGGCTAAGTAGAAAGCTTAGTAAGTTTACAAGCAAATAAATAATATCATTTATCATAAATAATTATACTCATAAATTATCATCTAGTATCATGATCTTTACTTTCTTCTTTACTTACTCTCTTACTTGTTTACTTACTTGCTTACTTAAATAACTCATGATTATAACTTACTCCTCCCTTTCTGAATTTTTTTCTCAATTGATAACTGAGATATTCTTAACCCTTATAACTCACCTAAATTTATTTATTATGCTTTTACCTGAACTTTCATGTAACATAGTCTATTTACTAGCTCGTTGAACCACTTGGAATACTAAGGATACTCGGGTCTCCTATCTGATAATAACATGCCAAAGCTATGTCCCAGACATGGTCTTACATGGGATGTTTCCTGTATTGCAAATGTCATATCCCAGATATGGTCTTACACGGGAGTTCTCATATCGGTGCCCATGCCATGTCCTAGGCATGGTCTTACGAGGGACCTCTCATCTCAGTACCAACGCCATGTCCTAGACATGGTCTTACGTGGGACCTCTCATAACCTCAATAATGCCAATGCCATGTCCCAGACATGGTCTTACATGGGGTCTCATCCCCCTAATGTCATGACATTTGTATCCGATACATTCCTAATGTTTCAACGGGACTTTTTAACACTGATTCTCTATCATCTCATACTTGAGTCAACATTAAATAATTTCATGAAATAATTACATAATTTCTCGAAAATAACAACATTAATAATAATTATTGAAATATTGCATTTATTTACCGTAAACTTACCTCGGTACAAAATACGATCAAATCTAGCAATTTAGTCCTCAACCTTTTTCTTTCCCCGGTCTAACTCCAGATTTCGTTCCTCTTGATCTATAATAGCAAATTTTGCTTATTTAATACTCACATTCATCAAAACAGTCCTTGACTCGAACTTTGGAAAAATTACAATTTTGCCCCTAAACTTTTACATATTTACACTTTTTCCCAAAGCTCGAAAATTAAACTTCATCCCTTATTCATATGTTTTATGATATGCTGAACATCTTTCCCTTGTATGGCAACATCAAATTCCAACTCTAACATTTACTTATGAACACTAGGTATTTTTACTGATTATGTCGTTTTACTCGTTTTCACTTAAAATCGCCTAGCAAAAGTTGTTTACCATAATGTCAAACTTCATATTCCACCATAAAACATCAAAATGAACACATTTCACTTATGGGTATTTTTCCAAATATGAACTCTAACATGAATTAATGGTAGAATAAGCTAAACCGAGCTACGAGGACTCTAAAAACGTAAAAATATTAAAAACGGGGCTTGGATGTAGTTACTATGAGCTTGAGAAAGTGAAGAAATCCTAGCTATGGAGTCCCTTGAAGTTTTGGCCCTTATGGAAGAAGATGAGCACATTTTGCCATCTGTTTCCCTTTTAATTCTTTTTATTACCAAATGACTAAAATGCCCTTCATTAAAACTTTAGTTATTCTAATCTATGCATGCCCATTTTTGTCCATGAAAATCTAATGGTCTAATTACCATTTAAGGACCTCTGTTTCAATTATGCACTTTTATTAAACCCTTTATCATCTAAAGCTCATATTTACCCACTTTTGCAATTAAACCCTAATATGCAATTCAGACATGCAATCGCTGAAATTTCTTATCGGTATTCTAACACATGCATCCAATCAATCGATAAATCATAAAAATTAATCACAATAAACTTTTTTATCTCAGATTCATGGTTTCGCAACCACTGTTCCGTTTATTTTGAGATGTTACACTTCTGGCCTCAACGTACCTTGCGACCACACATTTCTTCTGGAAAGCAACCAAAAAATAATCACATGTCAATCATTCAGCTTGGGTACCTCTCACTATGGCCTGTCACCAGCAATAAGCCTCATGACGTATCAATGATAAAGTCTCCTTAAGCTTCTGTTCAAGGGTGCACTCCATATTGTGTAAGATCCTTTCTGTAGCCTCCAGCCAGTATTCAGTTACAGTAGGAATTAACCCAGCAACGCCTTGAAACAATTTGACCCTACACGAATAGAGTCTCTGAGCTATAGTGCCGTGACTATTAGCTCCAGAATGGGCACCCACCACTCACTCTAACACTCGTAACATGGCCTTTGATAAGGCGTCGTTCACAGGCTCCTGCTGACTTTCCTCAATAGGAGGTGCACGTTCTACATTCTCAGCCGCTGGTGCAGGAGTTTTCACCTGAGATGCATACGAATCAACTTGGGTCCATTGACCCAGCTCTTCACGAGCTCTCATCCCTTAAGTCCTAACTCTACGAGTACTCCTTTTTCAGTTTTATGGATGCCTATTAATAAATATGTGTTATCACTTGAGTATTTTAAATTGCAATTTTATTCAGTTGATTTATACGAGTCTCACTGTCTATTACTTAGAGTTTGTCTTAATCAAAAAATTTGTATCATTTTCCACAATATATAGTCTATAGTTTCACAGCATAAAATTTTCACATCTAAAGATCACTTACCTCGGATCGGTTTCAAGAAGTCTCAAATTTTAATAACAGTTCAAATGGGGCGTGTTTTCTTTCCAAATTACCTTTTTATGATGTATGATTTGAAATGATACGAAATGGGTAAAAGAACCTGTATGAATTTAACAAAAGATTTAGATAAGAATGGAAAGTGATTATGCTTATAAAAAGGAAAAATGGGAATCGTGATTAGAGATTTATTCGATGGATGAGATCCAGCACAAATTTTGGCTTCTCGACAGCTCGAGTGAGCAGTATCGGATCATAATATAGCAATCAGTGATGATTAGTCCCTGAAACTTTCTAGTTGCAATTTTCTAGGTACGTTCATATAGAAGTTACTGCACTTTCGTGTAATATTTTAATCGTGTTTTTGTATATATATTAAATATATATAATTGCAGATTTAATGGCTTTTTATATAAAATGGATGAAATCAAAAAATAAGAACTACTTGATAAATATGAAGAGATTCATGACATTGAATGGATGTGGGAATGGTATGTTGTTGGATAGCATGTATATGATGATGTTGCAAATTTAAAATGTATAGAGAATTGTTATTCAAAATAACTAATGTGTGCATAAAAGTAAAGAGTTTGAAATGATACGAAATGGGTAAAAGAACCTGTATGAATTTAACAAATGGTTTAGATAAGAATGGAAAGTGATTATGGTTATAAAAAGGAAAAATGGGAATCGTGATTAGAGATTTATTCGATGGTTGAGATCTAGCACAAATTATGGATTCTCGACAGCTCGAGTGAGCAGTATCGGATCATAATATATCAATCAGTGATGATTAGTCCCTGAAACTTTCTAGTTGCCATTTTCTAGGTAAGTTCATATAGATGTTACTGCATTTTCGTGTTATATTTTAATTGTGTTTTTGTATATATATTTAATATATATAATTGTAGATTTAATGGATTTTTATAAAAAATGGATCAAATCGTAAAATAAGAAATACTTGATAAATATGAAGAGATTCATGACATTAAATGGATGTGGGAATGGTATGTTGTTGGATAGCATGTATATGATGATGTTGCAAATTTAAAATGTAAGAGAATTGTTATTCAAAATAACTAATGTGTGCATAAAATTAAAGAGTTTGAAATGATGCGAAATGGGTAAAAGAACTTGTATGAATTTAACAAATGGTTTAGATAAGAATGGAAAGTGATTATGGTTATAAAAAGGAGAAATGGGAATCGTGATTAGAGATTTATTCGATGGTTGCGATCCAGCACAAATTATGGATTCTCGACTGCTCGAGTGAGCAGTATCGGATCATTATACAGCAATCTCTGATGATTAGTCCCTGAAACATTCTAGTTGCCAGTTTCTAGGTAAGTTCATATAGATGTTACTGCATTTTCGTGTTATATTTTAATTGTGTTTTTGTATATATATTAAAAATATATAATTGTAGATTTAATGGCTTTTTATATAAAATGGATGAAATCATAAAATAAGAACTACTTGATAAATATGAAGAGATTCATGACATTGAATGGATGTGGGAATGGTATGTTGTTGTATAACATGTATATGATGATGTTGCAAATTTAAAATGTATAGAGAATTGTTATTCAAAATAACTAATGTGTGCATAAAATTAAAGAGTTTGAAATGATACGAAATGGGTAAAAGAACCTGTATGAATTTAACAAAAGTTTTAGATAAGAATGGAAAGTGATTATGGTTATAAAAAGGAAAAATGGGAATTGTGATAAGAGATTTATTCGATGGTTGAGATCCAGCACAAATTATGGTTTCCCGACAGCTCGAGTGAGCAGTATCGGATCATAATATAGCAATCAGTGATGATTAGTCCCTGAAACTTTCTAGTTGCCTTTTCTAGGTAAGTTCATATAGATGTTACTGCATTTTTGTGTTATATTTTAATTGTGTTTTTGTATATATATTAAATATATATAATTGTAGATTTAATGGATTTTTATATAAAATGGATCAAATCGTAAAATAAGAAATACTTGATAAATATGAAGAGATTCATGACATTAAATGGATGTGGGAATGGTATGTTGTTGGATAGCATGTATATGATGATGTTGCAAATTTAAAATGTATAGAGAATTGTTATTCAAAATAACTAATGTGTGCATAAAATTAAAGAGTTTGAAATGATGCGAAATGGGTAAAAGAACCTGTATGAATTTAACAAATGGTTTAGATAAGAATGGAAAGTGATTATGGTTATAAAAAGGAGAAATGGGAATCGTGATTAGAGATTTATTCGATGGTTGCGATCCAGCACAAATTATGGATTCTCGACAGCTCGAGTGTGCAGTATCGGATCATTATATAGCAATCTCTGATGATTAGTCCCTGAAACTTTCTAGTTGCCAGTTTCTAGGTAAGTTCATATAGAAGTTACAGCATTTTCGTGTTATATTTTAATTGTGTTTTTGTATATATATTAAATATATATAATTGTAGATTTAATGGCTTTTTATATAGAATGGATGAAATCGTAAAATAAGAACTACTTGATAAACATGAAGAGATTCATGACATCGAATGGATGTGGGAATGGTATGTTGTTGTATAACATGTATATGATGATGTTGCAAATTTAAAATGTATAGAGAATTGTTATTCAAAATAACTAATGTGTGCATAAAATTAAAGAGTTTGAAATGATACGAAATGGGTAAAAGAACCTGTATGAATTTAACAAAAGGTTTAGATAAGAATGGAAAGCGATTATGGTTATAAAAAGGAAAAATGGGAATCGTGATTAGAGATTTATTCGATGGTTGAGATCCAGCACAAATTATGGATTCTCGACAGCTCGAGTGAGCAGTATCGGATCATAATATAGCAATCAGTGATGATTAGTCCCTGAAACTTTCTAGTTACCTTTTCTAGGTAAGTTCATATAGATGTTACTGCATTTTCGTGTTATATTTTAATTGTGTTTTTGTATATATATTAAATATATATAATTGTAGATTTAATGGCTTTTTATATAGAATGGATGAAATCGTAAAATAAGAACTACTTGATAAATATGAAGAGATTCATGACATCGAATGGATGTGGGAATGGTATGTTGTTGTATAACATGTATATGTTGATGTTGCAAATTTAAAATGTATAGAGAATTGTTATTCAAAATAACTAATGTGTGCATAAAATTAAAGAGTTTGAAATGATACGAAATGGGTAAAAGAACCTGTATGAATTTAACAAAAGGTTTAGATAAGAATGGAAAGTGATTATGGTTATAAAAAGGAAAAACGGGAATCGTGATTAGAGATTTATTCGATGGTTGAGATCCAGCACAAATTATGGATTCTCGACAGCTCGAGTGAGCAGTATGGGATCATAATATAGCAATCAGTGATGATTAGTCCCTGAAACTTTCTAGTTGCCTTTTCTAGGTAAGTTCATATAGATGTTACTGCATTTTCGTGTTATATTTTAATTGTGTTTTTGTATATATATTAAATATATATAATTGTATATTTAATGGATTTTTATATAAAATGGATCAAATCGTAAAATAAGAAATACTTGATAAATATGAAGAGATTCATGACATTAAATGGATGTGGGAATGGTATGTTGTTGGATAGCATGTATATGATGATGTTGCAAATTTAAAATGTATAGAGAATTGTTATTCAAAATAACTAATGTGTGCATAAAATTAAAGAGTTTGAAACGATACGAAATGGGTAAAAGAACCTGTATGAATTTAACAAATGTTTTAGATAAGAATGGAAAGTGATTATGGTAATAAAAAGGAGAAATGGGAATCGTGATTAGAGATTTATTCGATGGTTGCGATCCAGCACAAATTATGGATTCTCGACAGCTCGAGTGAGCAGTATCGGATCATAATATAGCTGTCAGTGATGATTAGTCCTTGAAACTTTCTACTTGCCACTTTCTAGGTAAGTTCATATAGAAGTTACTGCATTTTCGTGTTATATTTTAATTGTGTTTTTGTATATATATTAAATATATATAATTGTAGATTTAATGGCTTTTTATATAAAATGGATGAAATCGTAAAATAAGAACTACTTGATAAATATGAAGAGATTCATGACATTGAATGGATGTGGGAATGGTATGTTGTTGTATAACATGTATATGATGATGTTGAAAATTTTAAATGTATAGAGAATTGTTATTCAAAATAACTAATGTGTGCATAAAATTAAAGAGTTTGAAATGATACGAAATGGGTAAAAGAACCTGTATGAATTTAACAAAAGGTTTAGATAAGAATGGAAAGTGATTATGGTTATAAAAAGGAAAAATGGGAATTGCGATTAGAGATTTATTCGATGGTTGAGATCCAGCACAAATTATGGTTTCCCGACAGCTCGAGTGAGCAGTATCGGATCATAATATAGCAATCAGTGATGATTAGTCCCTGAAACTTTCTAGTTGCCTTTTCTAGGTAAGTTCATATAGATGTTACTGCATTTTTGTGTTATATTTTAGTTGTGTTTTTGTATATATATTAAATATATATAATTGTAGATTTAATGGATTTTTATATAAAATGGATCAAATCCTAAAATAAGAAATACTTGATAAATATAAGAGATTCATGACATTAAATGGATGTGGGAATGGTATGTTGTTGGATAGCATGTATATGATGATGTTGCAAATTTAAAATGTATAGAGAATTGTTATTCAAAATAACTAATGTGTGCATAAAATTAAAGAGTTTGAAATGATGCGAAATTGGTAAAAGAACCTGTATGAATTTAACAAATGGTTTAGATAAGAATGGAAAGTGATTATGGTTATAAAAAGGAGAAATGGGAATCGTGATTAGAGATTTATTCGATGGTTGAGATCCAGCACAAATTATGGATTCTCGACAGCTCGAGTGAGCAGTATCGGATCATAATATAGCAATCAGTGATGATTAGTCCCTGAAAGTTTCTAGTTGCCATTTTCTAGGTAAGTTCATATAGCTGTTACTGCATTTTCGTGTTATATTTTAATTGTGTTTTTGTATATATATTAAATATATATAATTGTAGATTTAATGGATTTTTATATAAAATGGATGAAATAGTAAAATAAGAACTACTTGATAAATATGAAGAGATTCATGACATTAAATGGATGTGGGAATGGTATGTTTTTGGATAGCATGTATATGATGATGTTGCAAATTTAAAATGTATAGAGAATTGTTATTCAGAATAACTAATGTGTCCATAAAATTAAAGAGTTTTAAATGATACGAAATGGGTAAAAGAACCTGTATGAATTTAACAAATGGTTTAGATAAGAATGGAAAGTGATTATGGCTATAGAAAGGAGAAATGGGAATCGTGATTAGAGATTTATTTTATGGTTGCGATCCAGCACAAATTATGGATTCTCGATAGCTAGAGTGAGCAGTATCGGATCTTAATATAGCTGTCAGTGATGATTAGTCCCTGAAACTTTCTAGTTGCCAGTTTCTAGGTAAGTTCATATAGAAGTTACTGCATTTTCGTGTTATATTTTAATTGGGTTTTTGTATATATATTAAATATATATAATTGTAGATTTAATGGCTTTTTATATAAAATGGATGAAATCGTAAAATAAGAACTACTTGATAAATATGAAGAGATTCATGACATTGAATGGATGTGGGAATGGTATGTTGATGGATAACATGTATATGATGATGTTGCAAATTTAAAATGTATAGAGAATTGTTATTCAAAATAACTAATGTGTGCATAAAATTAAAGAGTTTGAAATGATACGAAATGGGTAAAAGAACCTGTATGAATTTAACAAAAGGTTTAGATAAGAATGGAAAGTGATTATGGTTATAAAAAGGAAAAATGAGAATTGTGATTAGAGATTTATTCGATGGTTGAGATCCAGCACAAATTATGGTTTCCCGACAGGTCGAGTGAGCAGTATCGGATCATAATGTAGCAATCAGTGATGATTAGTCCCTGAAACTTTCTAGTTGCCTTTTCTAGGTAAGTTCATATAGATGTTACTGCATTTTTGTGTTATATTTTAATTGTGTTTTTGTATATATATTAAATATATATAATTGTAGATTTAATGGCTTTTTATATAAAATGGATCAAATCGTAAAATAAGAAATACTTGATAAATATGATGAGATTCATGACATTGAATGGATATGGGAATGGTATGTTGTTGGATAGCATGTATATGATGATGTTGCAAATTTAAAATGTATAGAGAATTGTTATTCAAAATAACTAATGTGTGCATAAAATTAAAGAGTTTGAAATGATACGAAATGGGTAAAATAACCTGTATGAATTTAACAAATGGTTTAGATAAGAATGGAAAGTGATTATGGTTATAAAAAGGAGAAATGGGAATCGTGATTAGAGATTTATTCGATGGTTGAGATCCAGCACAAACTATGGATTCTCGACAGCTCGAGTGAGCAGTATCGGATCATAATATAGCAATCAGTGATGATTAGTCCCTGAAACTTTCTAGTTGCCAGTTTCTAGGTAAGTTCATATAGAAGTTACTGCATTTTCGTGTTATATTTTAATTGGGTTTTTGTATATATATTAAATATATATAATTGTAGATTTAATGGTTTTTATATAAAATGGATGAAATCGTAAAATAAGAACTACTTGATAAATATGAAGAGATTCATGACATTGAATGGATGTGGGAATGGTATGTTGTTGGATAACATGTATATGATGATGTTGCAAATTTAAAATGTATAGAGAATTGTTATTCAAAATAACTAATGTGTGCAAAAAATTAAAGAGTTTGAAATGATACATAATGGGTAAAAGAACCTGTATGAATTTAACAAAAGGTTGAGATAAGAATAGAAAGTGATTATGGTTATAAAAAGGAAAAATGGGAATCGTGATTAGTGATTTATTCGATGGTTGAGATCCAGCACAAATTATGGATTCTCGACAGCTCGAGTGAGTAGTATCGGATCATAATATAGAAATCAGTGATGATTAGTCCCTGAAACTTTCTAGTTGCCAGTTTCTAGGTAATTCATATAGAAGTTACTGCATTTTCGTGTTATATTTTAATTGTGTTTTTGTATATATATTAAATATATATAATTGTAGATTTAATGGCTTTTTATATAAAATGGATGAAATCGTAAAATAAGAACTACTTGATAAATATGAAGAGATTCATGACATTGAATGGATGTGGGAATGGTATGTTGTTGGATAACATGTATATGATGATGTTGCATATTTAAAATGTATAGAGAATTGTTATTCAAAATAACTAATGTGTGCATAAAATTAAAGAGTTTGAAATGATACATAATGGGTAAAAGAACCTGTATGAATTTAACAAATGGTTTAGATAAGAATGGAAAGTGAGTATGGTTATAAAGAGGAAAAATGGGAATCGTGATTAGAGATTTATTCGATGGTTGAGGTCCAGGACAAATTATGGATTCTCGACAGCTCGAGTGAGTAGTATCGGATCATAATATAGCAATCAGTGATGATTAGTCCCTGAAACTTTCTGGTTGCCATTTTTTAGGTAAGTTCATATAGAAGTTACTACATTTTTGTGTTATATTTTATTGGTTTTTGTATATATATTAAATATATATATTGAAGAATTTAATGGCTTTTTATATAAAATGGATCAAATCATAAAATAAGAACTACTTTATAAATATGAAGAGATTCATGACATTGAATGGATGTGGGAATGGTATGTTGTTGGATAGCATGTATATGATGATGTTGCAAATTTAAAATGTATAGAGAATTGTTATTCAAAATAACTAATGTGTGCGTAAAATTAAAGAGTTTGAAATGAAACGAAATGGGTAAAAGAACCTGTATGAATTTAACAGATGGTTTAGATAAGAATGGACAGTGATTATGGTTATAAAAAGGAGAAATGGGAATCGTGATTAGATATTTATTCGATGGTTGAGATCTAGCACAAATTATGGATTCTCGACAGCTCGAGTGAGCAGTACCGGATCATAATATAGCAATCTGTGATGAATAGTCCCTGAAACTTTCTGGTTGCCATTTTTTAGGTAAGTTCATATAGAAGTTACTACATTTTCGTGTTATATTTTATTGGGTTTTTGTATATATATTAAATATATATTTGAAGAATTTAATGGCTTTTTATATAAAATGGATCAAATCATAAAATAAGAACTACTTGATAAATATGAAGAGATTCATGACATTGAATGGATGTGGGAATGGTATGTTGTTGGATAGCATGTATATGATGATGTTGCAAATTTAAAATGTATAGAGAATTGTTATTCAAAATAACTAATGTGTGCATAAAATTAAAGAGTTTGAAATGATACGAAATGGGTAAAAGAACCTGTATGAATTTAACAAATGGTTTAGATAAGAATGGAAAGTGATTATGGTTATAAAAAGGAGAAATGGGAATCGTGATTAGAGATTTATTCGATGGTTGCGATCCAGCACAAATTATGGATTCTCGACAGCTCGAGTGAGCAGTATCGGATCATTATATAGCAATCTCTGATGATTAGTCCTGAAACTTTCTACTTGCCAGTTTCTAGGTAAGTTCATATAGAAGTTACTGCATTTTCGTGTTATATTTTATTGTGTTTTTGTATATATATTAAATATATATAATTGTAGATTTAATGGCTTTTTATATAAAATGGATGAAATCGTAAAATAAGAACTACTTGATAAATATGAAGAGATTCATGACATTGAATGGATGTGGGAATGGTATGTTGTTGATAACATGTATATGATGATGTTGCAAATTTAAATGTATAGAGAATTGTTATTCAAAATAACTAATGTGTGCATAAAATTAAAGAGTTTGAAATGATACGAAATGGGTAAAAGAACCTGTATGAATTTAACAAAGGTTTAGATAAGAATGGAAAGTGATTATGGTTATAAAAAGGAAAAATGGGAATTGTGATTAGAGATTTATTCGATGGTTGAGATCCAGCACAAATTATGGTTCTGACAGCTCGAGTGAGCAGTATCGATCATAATATAGCAATCAGTGATGATTAGTCCTGAAACTTTCTAGTTGCCTTTCTAGGTAAGTTCATATAGATGTTACTGCATTTTGTGTTATATTTTAATTGTGTTTTTGTATATATATTAAATATATATAATTGTAGATTTAATGGATTTTTATATAAAATGGATCAAATCGTAAAATAAGAAATACTTGATAAATATGAAGAGATTCATGACATTAATGGATGTGGGAATGGTATGTTGTTGGATACATGTATATGATGATGTTGCAAATTTAAAATGTATAGAGAATTGTTATTCAAAATAACTAATGTGTGCATAAAATTAAAGAGTTTGAAATGATACGAAATGGGTAAAAGAACCTGTATGAATTTAACAAATGGTTTAGATAAGAATGGAAAGTGATTATGGTATAAAAAGGAAAATGGGAATCGTGATTAGAGATTTATTTATGGTTGCGATCCAGCACAAATTATGGATTCTCGACAGCTGAGTGAGCAGTATCGGATCATAATATAGCTTCAGTGATGATTAGTCCCTAAACTTTCTAGTTGCCAGTTTCTAGGTAAGTTCATATAGAAGTTACTGCATTTTCGTGTTATATTTTAATTGGGTTTTTGTATATATATTAAATATATATAATTGTAGATTTAATTGCTTTTTATATAAAATGGATGAAATCGTAAAATAAGAACTACTTGATAAATATGAAGAGATTCATGACATTGAATGGATGTGGGAATGGTATGTTGCTGGATAACATGTATATGATGATGTTGCAAATTTAAAATGTATAGAGAATTGTTATTCAAAATAACTAATGTGTGCATAAAATTAAAGAGTTTGAAATGATACGAAATGGGTAAAAGAACCTGTATGAATTTAACAAAAGGTTTAGATAAGAATGGAAAGTGATTATGGTTATAAAAAGGAAAAATGGGAATTGTGATTAGAGATTTATTCGATGGTTGAGATCCAGCACAAATTATGGATTCTCGACAGCTCGAGTGAGCAGTATCGGATCATAATATAGCAATCAGTGATGATTAGTCCCTGAAACTTTCTAGTTGCCATTTTCTAGGTAAGTTCATATAGATGTTACTGCATTTTCGTGTTATATTTTAATTGTGTTTTTGTATATATATTAAATATATATAATTGTAGATTTAATGGCTTTTTATATAAAATGGCTGAAATCGTAAAATAAGAACTACTTGATAAATACAAGAGATTCATGACATTGGATGGATGTGGGAATGGTATGTTGTTGGATAACATGTATATGATGATGTTGCAAATTTAAAATGTATAGAGAATTGTTATTCAAAATAACTAATGTGTGCATAAAATTAAAAAGTTTGAAATGATACATAATGGGTAAAAGAACCTGTATGAATTTAACAAATGGTTTAGATAAGAATGGAAAGTGATTATGGTTATAAAAATGAAAAATGGGAATCGTGATTAGAGATTTATTCGATGGTTGAGATCCAGCACAAATTATGGATTCTCGCCAGCTCGAGTGAGTAGTATCAGATCATAATATAGCAATCAGTGAAGATTAGTCCCTGAAACTTTCTGGTTGCCATTTTCTAGGTAAGTTTATATAGAAGTTACTACATTTTCGTGTTATATTTTAATTGTGTTTTTGTATATATATTAAATATATATATTTGAAGAATTTAATTGCTTTTTATATAAAATGGATCAAATCATAAAATAAGAACTACTTGATAAATATGAAGAGATTCATGACATTGAATGGATGTGGGAATGGTATGTTGTTGGATAGCATGTATATGATGATGTTGCAAATTTGAAATGTATAGAGAATTGTTATTCAAAATAACTAATGTGTGCGTAAAATTAAAGAGTTTGAAATGATACGAAATGGGTAAAAAACCTGTATGAATTTAACAAAAGGTTTAGATAAGAATGGAAAGTGATTATGGTTATAAAAAGGAAAAATGGGAATCGTGATTAGAGATTTATTCGATGGTTGAGATCCAGCACAAATTATGGTTTCTCGACAGCTCGAGTGAGCAGTATCGGATCATAATACAGCAATCAGTGATGATTAGTCCCTGAAACTTTTTAGTTGCTAGTTTCTAGGTAAGTTAATATAGAAGTTACTGTATTTTCGTGTTATATTTTAATTGTGTTTTTGTATATATATTAAATATATATAATTGTAGATTTAATGGCTTTTTATATAAAATGGATGAAATCGTAAAATAAGAACTACTTGATAAATATGAAGAGATTCATGACATTGAATGGATGTGGGAATGGTGTGTTGTTGGATAACATGTATATGATGATGTTGCAAATTTAAAATGTATAGAGAATTGTTATTCAAAATAACTAATGTGTGCATAAAATTAAAGAGTTTGAAATGATACGAAATGGGTAAAAGAACCTGTATGAATTTAACAAAAGGTTTAGATAGAATGGAAAGTGATTATGGTTATAAAAAGGACAAATGGGAATCGTGATTAGAGATTTATTCGATGGTTGAGATCCAGCACAAATTATGGATTCTCGACAGCTCGAGTGAGCAGTATCGGATCATTATATAGCAATCAATCATGATTAGTCCCTGAAACTTTCTAGTTGGCAGTTTCTAGGTAAGTTCATATAGAAGTTACTGCATTTTCGTGTTATATTTTAATTGTGTTTTTGTATATATATTAAATATATATAATTGTAGATTTAATGGCTTTTTATATAAAATGGATCAAATCGTAAAACAAGGAATACTTGATAAATATGAAGAGATTCATGACATTGAATGGATATGGGAATGGTATGTTGTTGGATAGTATGTATATGATGATGTTGCAAAATTAAAATGTATAGAGAATTGTTATTCAAAATAACTAATGTGTGCAAAAATTAAAGAGTTTGAAATGATACGAAATGGGTAAAAGAACCTGTATGAATTAACAAATGGTTTAGATAAGAATGGAAAGTGATTATGGTTATAAAAAGGAGAAATGGGAATCGGATTAGAGATTTATTCGATGGTTGAATCCAGCACAAATTATGGATTCTCGACAGCTCGAGGAGCAGTATCGGATCATTATATAGCATAGTATGATTAGTCCCTGAAACTTCTAGTTGCAGTTCTAGTAAGTTCATATAGATGTTATGCATTTCGTATTATATTTTAATTGTGTTTTTGTATATATATTAATATTATAATTGTAGATTTAATGCTTTTTATATAAATGGATGAAATCGTAAAATAAGAACTACTTGATAAATATGAAGAGATTCATGACATTGAATGGATTGGG
>NC_053440.1:24973488-25001648 GCF_007990345.1 Gossypium hirsutum | reverse complement strand
AATCCTAGTTGCCATATTTCTAGGTAAGTTCATATAGAAGTTACTGCATTTTCGTGTTATATTTTAATTGTGTTTTGTATATATATTAAATATATATATTGAAGATTTAATGGCTTTTTATATAAAATGGATCAAATCATAAAATAAGAACTACTTGATAAATATGAAGAGATTCATGACATTGAATGGATGTGGGAATGGTATGTTGTTGGATAGCATGTATATGATGATGTTGCAAATTTAAAATGTATAGCGAATTGTTATTCAAAATAACTAATGTGTGCGTAAAATTAAAGAGTTTGAAATGATACGAAATGGGTAAAAGAACCTGTATGAATTTAACAAAAGGTTTAGATAAGAATGGAAAGTGATTATGGTTATAAAAAGGAAAAATGGGAATCGTGATTAGAGATTTATTCGATGGTTGAGATCCAGCACAAATTATGGATTCTCGACAGCTCGAGTGAGCAGTATCGGATCATTATATAGCAATCTGTGATGATTAGTCCCTGAAACTTTCTAGTTGCCAGTTTCTAGGTAAGTTCATATGGTAGTTACTACATTTTCGTGTTATATTTTTAATTGTGCTTTTGTATATATATTAAATATATATAATTGTAGATTAATGGCTTTTTATATAAAATGGTTCAAATCGTAAAATAAGAAATACTTCATAAATATGAAGAGATTCATGACATTGAATGGATGTGGGAATGGTATGTTGTTGGATAACATGTATATGATGATGTTGCAAATTTGAAATGTATAGAGAATTGTTATTCAAAATAACTAATGTGTGCATAAAATTAAAGAGTTTGAAATGATGCGAAATGGGTAAAAGAACCTGTATGAATTTAACAAATGGTTTAGATAAGAATGGAAAGTGATTATGGTTATAAAAAGGAAAAATGGGAATCGTGATTAGAGATTTATTCGATGGTTGAGATCTAGCACAAATTATGATTCTCGACAGCTCGAGTGAGTAGTATTGGATCATAATATAGCAATCAGTGATGATTAGTCCATGAAACTTTCTAGTTGCCATTTTCTAGGTAAGTTCATATAGAAGTTACTGCATTTTCGTGTTATATTTTAATTGTGTTTTTGTATATATATTAAATATATATAATTGTAGATTTAATGGCTTTTATATAAATGGATCAAATCGTAAAATAAGAAATACTTGATAAATATGAAGAGATTCATGACATTGAATGGATGTGGGAATGGTATGTTGTTGGATATATGATGATGTTGCAAATTTAAAATGTATAGAGAATTGTTATTCAAAATAAGTATGTGTGCTTAAAATTAAAGAGTTTGAAATGATACGAAATGGGTAAAAGACCTGTATGAATTTAACAAATGGTTTAGATAAAAATGGAAAGTGGTTATGGTTATAAAATGGAAAAATGGGAATCGTGATTAGAGATTTATTCGATGGTTGAGATCCAGCACAAATTATGGATTCTCGACAGCTCGAGTGAGCAGTATCGGATCATAATATAGAATCAGTGATAATTAGTCCCTGAAACTTTCTAGTTGCCATTTTTAGGTAAGTTCATATAGAAGTTACTGCATTTTCGTGTTATATTTAATTGTGTTTTTGTATATATATTAAATATATATAACTGTAGATTTAATGGCTTTTTATATAAAATGGATCAAATCGTAAAATAAGAAATACTTGATAAATATGAAGAGATTCATGACATTGAATGGATGTGGAATGGTATGTTGTTGGATAGCATGTATATGATGATGTTGCAAAATTAAAATGTATAGAGAATTGTTATTCAAAATAACTAATGTAACACCCGAACCCGAGACCGACACCGGAGTCGAACACGAGGTGTTAACAGATTTTAAACCCTTATAAAAAATATTTCCCAGACACTGCCATCTGCGTACTAGTCGCTTTAAAAATCATATCTTGAGTTTCACAATCGAAATCAGTTTGTGATTTTCCTGAAATAGATCATATGCCATTTCATATTTTTTCTAGAATTTTGGTCGGGCAATTAGTACAGTTTATTAGTCAAGTTCCCATTTACAGGGATCGACACTCTGACCTTTCGCATTACGACTTGATATCTCCTTGTACAGGCTCCAATACTGATGCCGTTGTTTCTATAGAACTAGACTCAGAGAGGAATCTATAATATATGGTATGATCCTAATTATCTCTGGTTAATTTATAATGAATTTTCAAAGTCGGAACAGGGAATCCAGAAATCGTTCTGGTCCTGTCTCACAAGAACCTGAATATCTCTTAACATACTGTCCGTATGATTGTTTCGTTACTTTCCTATGAAAGTAGATTCATCAAGGTTTGTTTACATAATTTATTCACTATTTAATTCTATTCCTACTATTTTTAGTGATTTTCCAAATCTACATCACTGCTGCTGTCAGCATCTACCTTTAAGGTAGACTTTACCTATTTCATGGTTTCCATGATTCAACTAGCCCTTTTTGCATAAATAGCACAATTTATGAAAGTGATTAACCATCCCCGTGGCCAATCCTTGTCAAGCATATCCACACCAAATGATTATAACATTATACTCAAACACATATAAGCCATTTTCGCATGGCTATCCAAAATTTATACAAGTCCAAAGGGTCCACGACCCACAACAAACGGGTAGTCCTATACATGCCATTTCGAAGTTCAACCAAACTTGTACCAAAAGGGGGGCTTTGATAGTGTGGGCGACTTTGACTTCAAGATCCCGAGTCCGATAGCTGGAGAACCAAATCTATAAAACAGAGGAGCAATGAAACGGAGTAAGCAATTTATGCTTAGTAAGTTTTGAGCAAGGAATTCCAGCACAACAAAAGTATAGCATTCATATAGCTAAACGGATAATTTCATATGCACAAATTTACGATATCGTACTTGCTTCACATTATCAACCCTTATGTACATACACAAAAGATCAACTCAGCCAAAGGCCGGTAGCTCGTTTATCAACTGAGCGAATACTTATTTGTAAGGGCTCAACTAAATTCAAGCACATACGAAACATACCTCAATGTTGGGATGTTTCGAGAGTATTAACTGGAATTTTACAGCAAGTTCATTCATTCCCAAATCACGTACCTTCGGAATTTAACCGGATATAGCTCCTCGTTCAAATGCCTTCGGGACATAGCCCGGTTATAGTAATTCGCACAAATGCCTTCGGGACTTAACCCGGATTTAGTAACTCGCACAAATGCCTTCGGGCTTAGCCCGGAATTAGTATCTCGTACAAATGCCATCGGGCTTAGCCCGGAATTAGTATCTCGCACAAATGCCTTCGGGCTTAGCCCGGAATTAGTATCTCGCACAAATGCCTTCGGATCTTAGTCCGGATATTGTCACTTAGCACAAGCCTTCGGGACTTAGCCCGGACATCATTCAAATAACCATGCACATTTAACAATAAATCATGGCCCATTCGTATTTCATTTTCGTTAGCAAAACTCAAACACAAGACATTTATCATTCTTGCAAATTCGGCTCAATAGCCACACAAAGAGCATGATTTTAATTTGCTTAAAACATGATCTAATCACATCATAATTTAAGCTCTCTTACTCAAGAACTTACCTCGGGTGTTGTCGAACGATTCCGATAGCTATTCGACCACTTTTTCCTTCCCTTTATCGGATTTAGTTCCCCTTTGCTCTTGAGCTTAATTAAACAAATAAATTGATTTAATCATTTGAGCATCGAAAAGAGGAACACAAGGCACTTAGCCCATATTTATACATTAGACATTAAAGTCACATATGTACGGAATCATGAATCAAACTCAACATTTTAGCTAATTTTTCCCCCTTGGCCGAATATGCATGTCTATTTTGGGGCCGATTTCAACACTTAATACATTCTACAAGTATGGTCACTTGTATTGACTAAACACCCTTTTGTTTCAAGTTCAAAACTTGGCTAATACACACATATACACACTAGTAAAGCATCCTCTCCCTTTCCATCAATTTAACACATGCATTGCTCATTAACATGCAAAAGTTATATTCGGCCTTAGCACACAACTTGCTAGCCGATTCTTCTCCATTTAGCAACCAATGCACATATGTGCTCACTCAAAAATGCTAAAAAGGAGGTTCAAGAATCATCAAGCCACCATCACATGCATCATTAACAAGCTTCATATTTAGCATGCAATGGCATTAACACAAACTCCACCTAGGCCGAATCTTAACTCATCCTCATGCCTCATCACCACAACATCAAACATCAACCAAGAATGATGCATCCATGGCCGAGTGTCATTTCCATCACATAGCAAGATTTAGACCATGGGCTAGGTAGAACTCAAGCTAACAACTAAAACATGCATGCATCTCATGGAACATCATCAAACATACCTTAGCCTAGCTACATGCATGGCCGAACGTCTTCAACCTTTCTTCTTCCTTCCTCCTTAAAATTTTTGGCCAAGGATGAACCAAAGGATGAGCATTTTTTTTTCTTTGTTTTTTTCTTTCTAGTTTCGGCTAAATGAAGATGAGAAAGGATGAACAAAAATTTTCTCCTTTCTTTTCTTTAGCTCACGGCAATGGGGGGGGGAAACAACTACACACATTTTTTTTTGTATTCATCATACTCCTTTTCATTATTTTATGCCCATGCCCCTTATTTTATTTTTTTCCTACATACCTCACTAGGCCAACATGTTCCCAACATGTTTCCACCCATAGCATGGCCAACCACTAGCTCAAATTTTGGGTAATTTGACATGCAAACCCATCATTTTCACAACATGCATTAATAGACCATTTTAAATTAGCCTATCATATTTTCACCATGTCTCATATCAATCCCTATTTAATAATTTCTCATGCAATTGGCAAAATTGGAGAATGAAACTTCCACATACTCATGTACACACATAATAAGCATAGAATATGGAAATCAATTATTTTTATGACTCGGTTTTGTGGTCCCGAAACCACTTCCCGACTAGGGTCAATTTTGGGCTGTCACAACTAATGTGTGCATAAAATTAAAGAGTTTGAAATGATACGAAATGGGTAAAAGAACCTGCATGAATTTAACAAATGGTTTAGATAAGAATGGAAAGTTGTTATGGTTATAAAAAGGAGAAATGGGAATCGTGATTAGAGATTTATTCGATGGTTGAGATCCAGCACAAATTATGGATTCTCGACAGCTCGAGTGAGCAGTATCGGATCATAATATAGGAATCAGTGATGATTAGTCCCTGAAACTTTCTAGTTGCCAGTTTCTAGGCAAGTTCATATGGTAGTTCTGCATTTTCGTGTTATATTTTAATTGTGTTTTTGTATATATATTAAATATATATAATTGTAGATTTAATGGCTTTTTATATAAAATGGATGAAATCGTAAAATAAGAACTACTTGATAAATACGAAGAGATTCATGACATTGAATGGATGTGGGAATGGTATGTTGTTGGATAACATGTATATGATGATGTTGCAAATTTAAAATGTATAGAGAATTGTTATTGAAAATAACTAATGTGTGTATAAAATTTAAGAGTTTGAAATGATACGAAATGGGTAAAAGAACCTGTATGAATTTAATAAATGGTTTAGATAAGAATGGAAAGTGATTATGGTTATAAAAAGGAAAAATGGGAATCGTGATTAGAGATTTATTCGATGGTTGAGATCCAGCACAAATTATGGATTCTCGACAGCTCGAGTGAGCAGTATCGAATCATAATATAGCAATCAGTGATGATTAGTCCCTGAAACTTTCTAGTTGCCATTTTTTAGGTAAGTTCATATAGAAGTTACTGCATTTTCGTGTTATATTTTAATTGTGTTTTTGTATATATATTAAATATATATAACTGTAGATTTAATGGCTTTTTATATAAAATGGATCAAATCGTAAAATAAGAAATACTTGATAAATATGAAGAGATTCACGACATTGAATGGATGTGGGAATGGTATGTTGTTGGATAGCATGTATATGATGATGTTGCAAATTTAAAATGTATAGAGAATTGTTATTCAAAATAACTAATGTGTGCATAAAATTAAAGAGTTTGAAATGATACGAAATGGGTAAAAGAACCTGCATGAATTTAACAAATGGTTTAGATAAGAATGGAAAGTTGTTATGGTTATAAAAAGGAGAAATGGGAATCGTGATTAGAGATTTATTCGATGGTTGAGATCTAGCACAAATTATGGATTCTCGACAGCTCGAGTGAGCAGTATCGGATCATAATATAGCAATCAGTGATGATTAGTCCCTGAAGCTTTCTAGTTGCCATTTTCTAGGTAAGTTCATATAGAAGTTACTGCATTTTCGTGTTATATTTTAAATGTGCTTTTGTATATATATTAAATATATATAATTGTAGATTTAATGGCTTTTTATATAAAATGGATCAAATCGTAAAATAAGAAATACTTGATAAATATGAAGAGATTCATGACATTGAATGGATGTGGGAATGGTATGTTGTTGGATAACATGTATATGATGATGTTGCAAATTTTAAATGTATAGAGAATTGTTATTCAAAATAACTAATGTGTGCATAAAATTAAAGAATTTGAAATGATGCGAAATGGGTAAAAGAACCTTTATGAATTTAACAAATAGTTTAGATAAGAATGGAAAGTGATTATGGTTATAAAAAGGAAAAATGGTAATCGTGATTAGAGATTTATTCGATGGGTGAGATCCAGCATAAATTATTGATTCTCGACAGCTCGAGTGAGTAGTATCGGATCATAATATAGCAATCAGTGATGATTAATCCATGAAACTTTCTAGTTGCCATTTTCTAGGTAAGTTCATATAGAAGTTACTGCATTTTCGTGTTATATTTTAATTGTGTTTTTGTATATATATTAAATATATATTTGAAGAATTTAATGGCTTTTTATATAAAATGGATCAAATCATAAAATAAGAACTACTTGATAAATATGAAGAGATTCATGACATTGAATGGATGTGGGAATGGTATGTTGTTGGATAGCATGTATATGATGATGTTGCAAATTTAAAATGTATAGCGAATTGTTATTCAAAATAACTAATGTGTGCGTAAAATTAAAGAGTTTGAAATGATACGAAATGGGTAAAAGAACCTGTATGAATTTAACAAAAGGTTTAGATAAGAATGGAAAGTGATTATGGTTATAAAAAGGAAAAATGGGAATCGTGATTAGAGATTTATTCGATGGTTGAGATCCAGCACAAATTATGGATTCTCGACAGCTCGAGTGAGCAGTATCGGATCATTATATAGCAATCTGTGATGATTAGTCCCTGAAACTTTCTAGTTGCCAGTTTCTAGGTAAGTTCATATGGTAGTTACTACATTTTCGTGTTATATTTTAATTGTGCTTTTGTATATATATTAAATATATATAATTGTAGATTTAATGGCTTTTTATATAAAATGGTTCAAATCGTAAAATAAGAAATACTTCATAAATATGAAGAGATTCATGACATTGAATGGATGTGGGAATGGTATGTTGTTGGATAACATGTATATGATGATGTTGCAAATTTGAAATGTATAGAGAATTGTTATTCAAAATAACTAATGTGTGCATAAAATTAAAGAGTTTGAAATGATGCGAAATGGGTAAAAGAACCTGTATGAATTTAACAAATGGTTTAGATAAGAATGGAAAGTGATTATGGTTATAAAAAGGAAAAATGGGAATCGTGATTAGAGATTTATTCGATGGTTGAGATCTAGCACAAATTATTGATTCTCGACAGCTCGAGTGAGTAGTATTGGATCATAATATAGCAATCAGTGATGATTAGTCCATGAAACTTTCTAGTTGCCATTTTCTAGGTAAGTTCATATAGAAGTTACTGCATTTTCGTGTTATATTTTAATTGTGTTTTTGTATATATATTAAATATATATAATTGTAGATTTAATGGCTTTTTATATAAAATGGATCAAATCGTAAAATAAGAAATACTTGATAAATATGAAGAGATTCATGACATTGAATGGATGTGGGAATGGTATGTTGTTGGATATATGATGATGTTGCAAATTTAAAATGTATAGAGAATTGTTATTCAAAATAAGTATTGTGTGCTTAAAATTAAAGAGTTTGAAATGATACGAAATGGGTAAAAGGACCTGTATGAATTTAACAAATGGTTTAGATAAAAATGGAAAGTGGTTATGGTTATAAAATGGAAAAATGGGAATCGTGATTAGAGATTTATTCGATGGTTGAGATCCAGCACAAATTATGGATTCTCGACAGCTCGAGTGAGCAGTATCGGATCATAATATAGCAATCAGTGATAATTAGTCCCTGAAACTTTCTAGTTGCCATTTTTTAGGTAAGTTCATATAGAAGTTACTGCATTTTCGTGTTATATTTTAATTGTGTTTTTGTATATATATTAAATATATATAACTGTAGATTTAATGGCTTTTTATATAAAATGGATCAAATCGTAAAATAAGAAATACTTGATAAATATGAAGAGATTCATGACATTGAATGGATGTGGGAATGGTATGTTGTTGGATAGCATGTATATGATGATGTTGCAAAATTAAAATGTATAGAGAATTGTTATTCAAAATAACTAATGTAACACCCCGAACCCGAGACCGACACCGGAGTCGAACACGAGGTGTTAACAGATTTTAAACCCCTTATAAAAAATATTTCCCAGACACTGCCAATCTGCGTACTAGTCGCTTTAAAAATCATATCTTGAGTTTCACAACTCGAAAATCAGTTTTGTGATTTTTCCCTGAAACTAGACTCATATGCCCATCTTCATATTTTTTTCTAGAATTTTTGGTCGGGCCAATTAGTACAGTTTATTAGTCAAAGTCTCCCATGTTACAGGGATCGACTACTCTGACCTTTGCGCATTACGACTTGGATATCTCCTTGTACAGGGCTCCAATACTGATGCCGTTTGTTTCTATAGAAACTAGACTCAGAGAGGAATCTATACATATATGGTATGACTCCTAATTATCTCTGGTTAATTTATAATGAATTTTCAAAGTCGGAACAGGGAATCCAGAAACCGTTCTGGTCCTGTCTCACAAGAACCTGAATATCTCTTAACATACTGTCCGTATGATTGTTTCGTTAATTTCCTATGAAAGTAGATTCATCAAGGTTTGTTTACATAATTTATTCACTATTTAATTCTATTCCTACTATTTTTAGTGATTTTCCAAATCTACATCACTGCTGCTGTCAGCATCTACCTTTAAGGTAGACTTTACCTATTTCATGGTTTCCATGATTCAACTAGCCCTTTTTGCATAAATAGCACAATTTATGAAAGTGATTAACCATCCCCGTGGCCAATCCTTGTCAAGCATATCCACACCAAATGATTATAACATTATACTCAAACACATATAAGCCATTTTCGCATGGCTATCCAAAATTTATACAAGTCCAAAGGGTCCACGACCCACAACAAACGGGTAGTCCTATACATGCCATTTCGAAGTTCAACCAAACTTGTACCAAAAGGGGGGGCTTTGATAGTGTGGGCGACTTTGACTTCAAGATCCCGAGTCCGATAGCTGGAGAACCAAATCTATAAAACAGAGGAGCAATGAAACGGAGTAAGCAATTTATGCTTAGTAAGTTTTGAGCAAGGAATTCCAGCACAACAAAAGTATAGCATTCATATAGCTAAACGGATAATTTCATATGCACAAATTTACGATATCGTACTTGCTTCACATTATCAACCCTTATGTACATACACAAAAGATCAACTCAGCCAAAGGCCGGTAGCTCGTTTATCAACTGAGCGAATACTTATTTGTAAGGGCTCAACTAAATTCAAGCACATACGAAACATACCTCAATGTTGGGATGTTTCGAGAGTATTAACTGGAATTTTACAGCAAGTTCATTCATTCCCAAATCACGTACCTTCGGAATTTAACCGGATATAGCTCCTCGTTCAAATGCCTTCGGGACATAGCCCGGTTATAGTAATTCGCACAAATGCCTTCGGGACTTAACCCGGATTTAGTAACTCGCACAAATGCCTTCGGGCTTAGCCCGGAATTAGTATCTCGTACAAATGCCATCGGGCTTAGCCCGGAATTAGTATCTCGCACAAATGCCTTCGGGCTTAGCCCGGAATTAGTATCTCGCACAAATGCCTTCGGATCTTAGTCCGGATATTGTCACTTAGCACAAGCCTTCGGGACTTAGCCCGGACATCATTCAAATAACCATGCACATTTAACAATAAATCATGGCCCATTCGTATTTCATTTTCGTTAGCAAAACTCAAACACAAGACATTTATCATTCTTGCAAATTCGGCTCAATAGCCACACAAAGAGCATGATTTTAATTTGCTTAAAACATGATCTAATCACATCATAATTTAAGCTCTCTTACTCAAGAACTTACCTCGGGTGTTGTCGAACGATTCCGATAGCTATTCGACCACTTTTTCCTTCCCTTTATCGGATTTAGTTCCCCTTTGCTCTTGAGCTTAATTAAACAAATAAATTGATTTAATCATTTGAGCATCGAAAAGAGGAACACAAGGCACTTAGCCCATATTTATACATTAGACATTAAAGTCACATATGTACGGAATCATGAATCAAACTCAACATTTTAGCTAATTTTTCCCCCTTGGCCGAATATGCATGTCTATTTTGGGGCCGATTTCAACACTTAATACATTCTACAAGTATGGTCACTTGTATTGACTAAACACCCTTTTGTTTCAAGTTCAAAACTTGGCTAATACACACATATACACACTAGTAAAGCATCCTCTCCCTTTCCATCAATTTAACACATGCATTGCTCATTAACATGCAAAAGTTATATTCGGCCTTAGCACACAACTTGCTAGCCGATTCTTCTCCATTTAGCAACCAATGCACATATGTGCTCACTCAAAAATGCTAAAAAGGAGGTTCAAGAATCATCAAGCCACCATCACATGCATCATTAACAAGCTTCATATTTAGCATGCAATGGCATTAACACAAACTCCACCTAGGCCGAATCTTAACTCATCCTCATGCCTCATCACCACAACATCAAACATCAACCAAGAATGATGCATCCATGGCCGAGTGTCATTTCCATCACATAGCAAGATTTAGACCATGGGCTAGGTAGAACTCAAGCTAACAACTAAAACATGCATGCATCTCATGGAACATCATCAAACATACCTTAGCCTAGCTACATGCATGGCCGAACGTCTTCAACCTTTCTTCTTCCTTCCTCCTTAAAATTTTTGGCCAAGGATGAACCAAAGGATGAGCATTTTTTTTTCTTTGTTTTTTTCTTTCTAGTTTCGGCTAAATGAAGATGAGAAAGGATGAACAAAAATTTTCTCCTTTCTTTTCTTTAGCTCACGGCAATGGGGGGGGGAAACAACTACACACATTTTTTTTTGTATTCATCATACTCCTTTTCATTATTTTATGCCCATGCCCCTTATTTTATTTTTTTCCTACATACCTCACTAGGCCAACATGTTCCCAACATGTTTCCACCCATAGCATGGCCAACCACTAGCTCAAATTTTGGGTAATTTGACATGCAAACCCATCATTTTCACAACATGCATTAATAGACCATTTTAAATTAGCCTATCATATTTTCACCATGTCTCATATCAATCCCTATTTAATAATTTCTCATGCAATTGGCAAAATTGGAGAATGAAACTTCCACATACTCATGTACACACATAATAAGCATAGAATATGGAAATCAATTATTTTTATGACTCGGTTTTGTGGTCCCGAAACCACTTCCCGACTAGGGTCAATTTTGGGCTGTCACAACTAATGTGTGCATAAAATTAAAGAGTTTGAAATGATACGAAATGGGTAAAAGAACCTGCATGAATTTAACAAATGGTTTAGATAAGAATGGAAAGTTGTTATGGTTATAAAAAGGAGAAATGGGAATCGTGATTAGAGATTTATTCGATGGTTGAGATCCAGCACAAATTATGGATTCTCGACAGCTCGAGTGAGCAGTATCGGATCATAATATAGGAATCAGTGATGATTAGTCCCTGAAACTTTCTAGTTGCCAGTTTCTAGGCAAGTTCATATGGTAGTTCTGCATTTTCGTGTTATATTTTAATTGTGTTTTTGTATATATATTAAATATATATAATTGTAGATTTAATGGCTTTTTATATAAAATGGATGAAATCGTAAAATAAGAACTACTTGATAAATACGAAGAGATTCATGACATTGAATGGATGTGGGGATGGTATGTTGTTGGATAACATGTATATGATGATGTTGCAAATTTAAAATGTATAGAGAATTGTTATTGAAAATAACTAATGTGTGTATAAAATTTAAGAGTTTGAAATGATACGAAATGGGTAAAAGAACCTGTATGAATTTAATAAATGGTTTAGATAAGAATGGAAAGTGGTTATGGTTATAAAAAGGAAAAATGGGAATCGTGATTAGAGATTTATTGATGGTTGAGATCCAGCACAAATTATGGATTCTCGACAGCTCGAGTGAGCAGTATCGGATCATTATATAACAATCAGTGATGATTAGTCCCTGAAACTTTCTAGTTGCCATTTTCTAGGTAAGTTCATATAGAAGTTACTGCATTTTCGTGTTATATTTTAATTGTGTTTTTGTATATATATTAAATATATATAATTGTAGATTTAATGCTTTTTATATAAAATGGATGAAATCGTAAAATAAGAATTACTTGATAAATACGAAGAGATTCATGACATTGAATGGATGTGGGAATGGTATGTTGTTGGATAGCATGTATATGATGATGTTGCAAATTTAAAATGTATAGAGTATTGTTATTGAAAATAACTAATGTGTGCATAAAATTAAAGAGTTTGAAATGATACGAAATGGGTAAAATAACCTGTATGAATTTAGCAAAAGGTTTAGATAAGAATGGAAAGTGATTATGGTTATAAAAAGGAAAATGTGAATCGTGATTAGAGATTTATTCGATGGTTGAGATCCAGCACAAATTATGGATTCTCGACAGCTCGAGTGAGCAGTATCGAATCATAATATAGCAATCAGTGATGATTAGTCCCTGAAACTTTCTAGTTGCCATTTTTTAGGTAAGTTCATATAGAAGTTACTGCATTTTCGTGTTATATTTTAATTGTGTTTTTGTATATATATTAAATATATATAACTGTAGATTTAATGGCTTTTTATATAAAATGGATCAAATCGTAAAATAAGAAATACTTGATAAATATGAAGAGATTCATGACATTGAATGGATGTGGGAATGGTATGTTGTTGGATAGCATGTATATGATGATGTTGCAAATTTAAAATGTATAGAGAATTGTTATTCAAAATAACTAATGTGTGCATAAAATTAAAGAGTTTGAAATGATACGAAATGGGTAAAAGAACCTGCATGAATTTAACAAATGGTTTAGATAAGAATGGAAAGTTGTTATGGTTATAAAAAGGAAAATGGGAATCGTGATTAGAGATTTATTCGATGGTTGAGATCCAGCACAAATTATGGATTCTCGACAGCTCGAGTGAGCAGTATCGGATCATTATATAGCAATCAGTGATGATTAGTCCCTGAACTTTCTAGTTGCCATTTTCTAGGTAAGTTCATATAGAAGTTACTGCATTTTCGTGTTATATTTTAAATGTGTTTTTGTATATATATTAAATATATATAATTGTAGATTTAATGGTTTTTATATAAAATGGATGAAATCGTAACAGAAGAACTACTTGATAAATATGAAGAGATTCATGACATTGAATGGATGTGGGAATGGTATGTTGTTGGACAACATGTATATGATGATGCTGCAAATTTAAAATGTATAGAGAATTGTTATTCAAAATAACTAATGTGTGCATAAAAGTAAAGAGTTTGAAATGATACGAAATGGGTAAAATAACCTGTATGAATTTAGCAAAAGGTTTAGATAAGAATGGAAAGTGATTATGGTTACAAAAGGAAAAATGGGAATCGTGATTAGAGATTTATTCGATGGTTGAGATCCAGCACAAATTATGGATTCTCGACAGCTCGAGTGAGCAGTATCGGATCACAATATAGCAATCAGTGATGATTAGTCCCTGAAACTTTCTAGTTGCCATTTTCTAAGTAAGTTCATATAGAAGTTACTGTATTTCGTGTTATATTTTAATTGTGTTTTGTATATATATTAAATATATATAATTGTAGATTTAATGGCTTTTTATATAAAATGGATCAAATCGTAAAATAAGAAATACTTGATAAATATGAAGAGATTCATGACATTGAATGGATGTGGGAATGGTATGTTGTTGGATAGCATGTATAGATGATGTTGCAAATTTAAAATGTATAGAGAATTGTTATTCAAAATAACTACTGTGTGCATAAAATTAAAGAGTTTAAAATGATACGAAATGGGTAAAAGAACCTGTATGAATTTAACAAATGGTTTAGATAAGAATGGAAAGTGGTTATGGTTATAAAAAGGAATAATGGGAATCATGATTAGAGATTTATTCGATGGTTGAGATCCAGCACAAATTATGGATTCTCGACAGCTCGAGTGAGCAGTATCGGATCATAATATAGGAATCAGTGATGATTAGTCCCTGAAACTTTCTAGTTGCCAGTTTCTAGGCAAGTTCATATGGTTGTTACTGCATTTTCGTGTTATATTTTAATTGTGTTTTTGTATATATATTAAATATATATAATTGTAGATTTAATGGCTTTTTATATAAAATGGATGAAATCGTAAAATAAGAACTACTTGATAAATACGAAGAGCTTCATGACATTGAATGAATGTGGGAATGGTATGTTGTTGGATAACTTGTATATGATGATGTTGCAAATTTAAAATGTATAGAGAATTGTTATTGAAAATAACTAAAGTGTGTATAAAATTAAAGAGTTTGAAATGATACGAAATGGGTAAAAGAACCTGTATGAATTTAACAAATGGTTTAGATAAGAATGGAAAGTGGTTATGGTTATAAAAAGGAAAAATGGGAATCGTGATTAGAGATTTATTCGATGGTTGAGATCCAGCACAAATTATGGATTCTCGACAGCTCGAGTGAGCAGTATCGAATCATAATATAGCAATCAGTGATGATTAGTCCCTGAAACTTTCTAGTTGCCATTTTCTAGGTAAGTTCATATAGAAGTTACTGCATTTTCGTGTTATATTTTAATTGTGTTTTTGTATATATATTAAATATATATAATTGTAGATTTAATGGCTTTTTATATAAAATGGATCAAATCGTAAAATAAGAAATACTTGATAAATATGAAGAGATTCATGACATTGAATGGATGTGGGAATGGTATGTTGTTGGATAACATGTATATGATGATGTTGCAAATTTAAAATGTATAGAGAATTGTTATTGAAAATAACTAATGTGTGCATAAAATTAAAGAGTTTGAAATGATACGAAATGGGTAAAATAACCTGTATGAATTTATCAAAGGTTTAGATAAGAATGGAAAGTGATTATGGTTATAAAAAGGAAAAATGGGAATCGTGATTAGAGATTTATTCGATGGTTGAGATCCAGCACAAATTATGGATTCTCGACAGCTCGAGTGAGCAGTATCGGATCATAATATTGCAATCAGTGATGATTAGTCCCTGAAACTTTCTAGTTGCCATTTTCTAGGAAAGTTCATATAGAAGTTACTGCATTTTCGGGTTATCTTTTAATTGTGTATTTGTATATATATTAAATATATATAATTTTAGATTTAATGGCTTTTTATATAAAATGGATCAAATCCTAAAATAAGAAATACTTGATAAATATGAAGAGATTCATGACATTGAATGGATGTGGGAATGGTATGTTGTTGGATAGCATGTATATGATGAAGTTGCAAATTTAAAATGTATAGAGAATTGTTATTCAAAATAACTACTGTGTGCATAACATTAAAGAGTTTAAATGATACGAAATGGGTAAAAGAACCTGTATGAATTTAACAAATGGTTTAGATAAGAATGGAAAGTGGTTATGGTTATAAAAAGGAAAAATGGGAATCGTGACTAGAGATTTATTCGATGGTTGAGATCCAGCACAAATTATGGATTCTCGACAGCTCGAGTGAGCAGTATCGGATCATAATATAGCAATCAGTGATGATTAGTCCCTGAAACTTTCTAGTTGCCATTTTCTAGGTAAGTTCATATAGAAGTTACTGCATTTTCGTGTTATATTTTAATTGTGTTTTTGTATATATATTAAATATATATAATTGTAGATTTAATGGCTTTTTATATAAAATGGATGAAATCGTAAAATAAGAAATACTTGATAAATATGTAGAGATTCATGACATTGAATGGATGTGGGAATGTATGTTGTTGGATAGCATGTATATGATGATGTTGCAAATTTAAAATGTATAGAGAATTGTTATTCAAAATAACTATGTGTGCTTAAAATTAAAGAGTTTGAAATGATACGAAATGGGTAAAAGAACCTGTATGAATTTAACAAATGGTTTGATAAGAATGGAAAGTGGTTATGGTTATAAAAAGGAAAAATGGGAATCGTGATTAGGATTTATTCGATGGTTGAGATTCAGCACAAATTATGGATTCTCGACAGCTCGAGGAGCAGTATCGGATCATAATATAGCAATCAGTGATGATTAGTCCCTGAAACTTTCTAGTTGCCATTTTCTAGGTAAGCTCATATAGAAGTTACTGGATTTTCGTGTTATCTTTTAATTGTGTTTTTGTATATATATTAAATATATATAATTGTAGATTTAATGGCTTTTTATATAAAATGGATCAAATCGTAAAATAAGAAATACTTGATAAATATGAAGAGATTCATGACATTGAATGGATGTGGGAATAGTATGTTGTTGGATAGCATGTATATGATGATGTATCAAATTTAAAATGTATAGAGAATTGTTCTTCAAAATAACTACTGTGTGCATAAAATTAAAGAGTTTGAAATGATACGAAATGGGTAAAAGAACCTGTATGAATTTAACAAATGGTTTAGATAAGAATGGAAAGTGGTTATGGTAATTAAAAGGAAAAATTGGAATCGTGATTACTGATTAATTCGATGGTTGAGATCGAGCACAAATTATGGATTCTCGACAGCTCGAGTGAGCAGTATCGGAAATAATATAGCAATCAGTGATGATTAGTCCCTGAAACTTTCTAGTTGCCATTTTCTAGGTAAGTTCATATAGAAGTTACTGCATTTTCGTGTTATATTTTAATTGTGTTTTTGTATATATATTAAATATATATAATTGTAGATTTAATGGCTTTTTATATAAAATGGATCAAATCGTAAAATAAGAAATACTTGATAATAGAAGAGATTCATGACATTGAATGGATGTGGGAATGGTATGTTGTTGGATAGCATGTATATGATGATGTTGCAAATTTAAAATGTATAGAGAATTGTTATTCAAAATAACTATGTGTGCTTAAACTTAAAGAGTTTGAAATGATACGAAATGGGTAAAAGAACCTGTATGAATTTAACAAATGGTTTAGATAAGAATGGAAAGTGTTATGGTTATAAAAAGGAAAATGGGAATCGTGATTAGAGATTTATTCGATGGTTGAGATCCAGCACAAATTATGGATTCTCGACAGCTCGAGTGAGCAGTATCGGATCATAATATAGCAATCAGTGATGATTAGTCCCTGAAACTTTCTAGTTGCCATTTTCAGGTAAGCTCATATAGAAGTTACTGCATTTTCGTGTTATTTTTAATTGTGTTTTTGTATATATATTAAATATATATAATTGTAGATTTAATGGCTTTTTATATAAAATGGATGAAATCGTAAAATAAGAAATACTTGATAAATATGAAGAGATTCATGACATTGAATGGATGTGGGAATGGTATGTTGTTGGATAGCATGTATATGATGATGTTGCAAATTTAAAATGTATAGAGAATTGTTATTCAAAATAACTAATGTGTGCATAAAATTAAAGAGTTTGAAATGATACGAAATGGGTAAAAGAACCTGCATGAATTTAACAAATGGTTTAGATAAGAATGGAAAGTGTTATGGTTATAAAAAGGAAAATGGGAATCGTGATTAGAGATTTATTCGATGGTTGAGATCCAGCACAAATTATGGATTCTCGACAGCTCGAGTGAGCAGTATCGGATCATTATATAGCAATCAGTGATGATTAGTCCCTGAACTTTCTAGTTGCCATTTTCTAGGTAAGTTCATATAGAAGTTACTGCATTTTCGGTTATTTTTAATTGTGTTTTTGTATATATATTAAATATATATAATTGTAGATTTAATGGCTTTTTATATAAAATGGATCAAATCGTAAAATAAGAAATACTTGATAAATATGAAGAGATTCATGACATTGAATGGATGTGGGAATGGTATGTTGTTGGATAGCATGTATATGATGATGTAGCAAATTTAAAATGTATAGAGAATTGTTATTCAAAATAACTACTGTGTGCATAAAATTAAAGAGTTTGAAATGATACGAAATGGGTAAAAGAACCTGTATGAATTAACAAATGGTTTAGATAAGAATGGAAAGTGGTTATGGTTATAAAAAGGAAAAATGGGAATCGTGATTAGAGATTTATTCGATGGTTGAGATCCAGCACAAATTATGGATTCTCGACAGCTCGAGTGAGCAGTATCGGATCATAATATAGCAATCAGTGATGATTAGTCCCTGAAACTTTCTAGTTGCCATTTTCTAGGTAAGTTCATATAGAAGTTACTGCATTTTCGTGTTATATTTTAATTGTGTTTTTGTATATATATTAAATATATATAATTGTAGATTTAATGGCTTTTTATATAAAATGGATAAATCGTAAAATAAGAAATACTTGATAAATATGAAGAGATTCATGACATTGAATGGATGTGGGAATGGTATGTTGTTGGATAGCATGTATATGATGATGTTGCAAATTTAAAATGTATAGAGAATTGTTATTCAAAATAACTATGTGTGCTAAAATTAAAGAGTTTGAAATGATACGAAATGGGTAAAAGAACCTGTATGAATTTAACAAATGGTTTAGATAAGAATGGAAAGTGGTTATGGTTATAAAAAGGAAAAATGGGAATCGTGATTAGAGATTTATTCGATGGTTGAGATCCAGCACAAATTATGGATTCTCGACAGCTCGAGTGAGCAGTATCGGATCATAATATAGCAATCAGTGATGATTAGTCCCTGAAACTTTCTAGTTGCCATTTTCTAGGTAAGTTCATATAGAAGTTACTGCATTTTCGTGTTATTTTTAATTGTGTTTTTGTATATATATTAAATATATATAATTGTAGATTTAATGGCTTTTTATATAAAATGGATCAAATCGTAAAATAAGAAATACTTGATAAATATGAAGAGATTCATGACATTGAATGGATGTGGGAATGGTATGTTGTTGGATAGCATGTATATGATGATGTTGCAAATTTAAAATGTATAGAGAATTGTTATTCAAAATAACTATGTGTGCATAAATTAAAGAGTTTGAAATGATACGAAATGGGTAAAAGAACCTGTATGAATTTAACAAATGGTTTAGATAAGAATGGAAAGTGGTTATGGTTATAAAAGGAAAAATGGGAATCGTGATTAGAGATTTATTCGATGGTTGAGATCCAGCACAAATTATGGTTCTCGACAGCTCGAGTGAGCAGTATCGGATCATTATATAGCAATCAGTGATGATTAGTCCCTGAAACTTTCTAGTTGCCATTTTCTAGGTAAGTTCATATAGAAGTTACTGCATTTTCGTGTTATTTTAATTGTGTTTTTGTATATATATTAAATATATATAATTGTAGATTTAATGGCTTTTTATATAAAATGGATCAAATCGTAAAATAAGAAATACTTGATAAATATGAAGAGATTCATGACATTGAATGGATGTGGGAATGGTATGTTGTTGGATAGCATGTATATGATGATGTTGCAAATTTAAAATGTATAGAGAATTGTTATTCAAAATAACTATGTGTGCATAAAATTAAAGAGTTTGAAATGATACGAAATGGGTAAAAGAACCTGTATGAATTTAACAAATGGTTTAGATAAGAATGGAAAGTGGTTATGGTTATAAAAGGAAAAATGGGAATCGTGATTAGAGATTTATTCGATGGTTGAGATCCAGCACAAATTATGGATTCTCGACAGCTCGAGTGAGCAGTATCGGATCATATATAGCAATCAGTGATGATTAGTCCCTGAAACTTTCTAGTTGCCATTTTCTAGGTAAGTTCATATAGAAGTTACTGCATTTTCGTGTTATATTTTAATTGTGTTTTTGTATATATATTAAATATATATAATTGTAGATTTAATGGCTTTTTATATAAAATGGATCAAATCGTAAAATAAGAAATACTTGATAAATATGAAGAGATTCATGACATTGAATGGATGTGGGAATGGTATGTTGTTGGATAGCATGTATATGATGATGTTGCAAATTTAAAATGTATAGAGAATTGTTATTCAAAATAACTATGTGTGCATAAAATTAAAGAGTTTGAAATGATACGAAATGGGTAAAAGAACCTGTATGAATTTAACAAATGGTTTAGATAAGAATGGAAAGTGGTTATGGTTATAAAAGGAAAATGGGAATCGTGATTAGAGATTTATTCGATGGTTGAGATCCAGCACAAATTATGGATTCTCGACAGCTCGAGTGAGCAGTATCGGATCATATATAGCAATCAGTGATGATTAGTCCCTGAAACTTTCTAGTTGCCATTTCTAGGTAAGTTCATATAGAAGTTACTGCATTTTCGTGTTATATTTTAATTGTGTTTTTGTATATATATTAAATATATATAATTGTAGATTTAATGGCTTTTTATATAAAATGGATCAAATCGTAAAATAAGAAATACTTGATAAATATGAAGAGATTCATGACATTGAATGGATGTGGGAATGGTATGTTGTTGGATAGCATGTATATGATGATGTTGCAAATTTAAAATGTATAGAGAATTGTTATTCAAAATAACTATGTGTGCATAAAATTAAAGAGTTTGAAATGATACGAAATGGGTAAAAGAACCTGTATGAATTTAACAAATGGTTTAGATAAGAATGGAAAGTGGTTATGGTTATAAAAAGGAAAAATGGGAATCGTGATTAGAGATTTATTCGATGGTTGAGATCCAGCACAAATTATGGATTCTCGACAGCTCGAGTGAGCAGTATCGGATCATATATAGCAATCAGTGATGATTAGTCCCTGAAACTTTCTAGTTGCCATTTTCTAGGTAAGTTCATATAGAAGTTACTGCATTTTCGTGTTATATTTTAATTGTGTTTTTGTATATATATTAAATATATATAATTGTAGATTTAATGGCTTTTTATATAAAATGGATCAAATCGTAAAATAAGAAATACTTGATAAATATGAAGAGATTCATGACATTGAATGGATGTGGGAATGGTATGTTGTTGGATAGCATGTATATGATGATGTTGCAAATTTAAAATGTATAGAGAATTGTTATTCAAAATAACTATGTGTGCATAAAATTAAAGAGTTTGAAATGATACGAAATGGGTAAAAGAACCTGTATGAATTTAACAAATGGTTTAGATAAGAATGGAAAGTGGTTATGGTTATAAAAAGGAAAAATGGGAATCGTGATTAGAGATTTATTCGATGGTTGAGATCCAGCACAAATTATGGATTCTCGACAGCTCGAGTGAGCAGTATCGGATCATAATATAGCAATCAGTGATGATTAGTCCCTGAAACTTTCTAGTTGCCATTTTCTAGGTAAGTTCATATAGAAGTTACTGCATTTTCGTGTTATTTTTAATTGTGTTTTTGTATATATATTAAATATATATAATTGTAGATTTAATGGCTTTTTATATAAAATGGATCAAATCGTAAAATAAGAAATACTTGATAAATATGAAGAGATTCATGACATTGAATGGATGTGGGAATGGTATGTTGTTGGATAGCATGTATATGATGATGTTGCAAATTTAAAATGTATAGAGAATTGTTATTCAAAATAACTATGTGTGCATAAAATTAAAGAGTTTGAAATGATACGAAATGGGTAAAAGAACCTGTATGAATTTAACAAATGGTTTAGATAAGAATGGAAAGTGGTTATGGTTATAAAAAGGAAAAATGGGAATCGTGATTAGAGATTTATTCGATGGTTGAGATCCAGCACAAATTATGGATTCTCGACAGCTCGAGTGAGCAGTATCGGATCATATATAGCAATCAGTGATGATTAGTCCCTGAAACTTTCTAGTTGCCATTTCTAGGTAAGTTCATATAGAAGTTACTGCATTTTCGTGTTATATTTTAATTGTGTTTTTGTATATATATTAAATATATATAATTGTAGATTTAATGGCTTTTTATATAAAATGGATCAAATCGTAAAATAAGAAATACTTGATAAATATGAAGAGATTCATGACATTGAATGGATGTGGGAATGGTATGTTGTTGGATAACATGTATATGATGATGTTGCAAATTTAAAATGTATAGAGAATTGTTATTCAAAATAACTAATGTGTGCATAAAATTAAAGAGTTTGAAATGATACGAAATGGGTAAAAGAACCTGTATGAATTTAACAAATGGTTTAGATAAGAATGGAAAGTGGTTATGGTTATAAAAAGGAAAAATGGGAATCGTGATTAGAGATTTATTCGATGGTTGAGATCCAGCACAAATTATGGATTCTCGACAGCTCGAGTGAGCAGTATCGGATCATAATATAGCAATCAGTGATGATTAGTCCCTGAAACTTTCTAGTTGCCATTTTCTAGGTAAGTTCATATAGAAGTTACTGCATTTTCGTGTTATATTTTAATTGTGTTTTTGTATATATATTAAATATATATAATTGTAGATTTAATGGCTTTTTATATAAAATGGATCAAATCGTAAAATAAGAAATACTTGATAAATATGAAGAGATTCATGACATTGAATGGATGTGGGAATGGTATGTTGTTGGATAGCATGTATATGATGATGTTGCAAATTTAAAATGTATAGAGAATTGTTATTCAAAATAACTATGTGTGCATAAAATTAAAGAGTTTAAATGATACGAAATGGGTAAAAGAACCTGTATGAATTTAACAAATGGTTTAGATAAGAATGGAAAGTGGTTATGGTTATAAAAAGGAAAATGGGAATCGTGATTAGAGATTTATTCGATGGTTGAGATCCAGCACAAATTATGGATTCTCGACAGCTCGAGTGAGCAGTATCGGATCATATATAGCAATCAGTGATGATTAGTCCCTGAAACTTTCTAGTTGCCATTTTCTAGGTAAGTTCATATAGAAGTTACTGCATTTTCGTGTTATATTTTAATTGTGTTTTTGTATATATATTAAATATATATAATTGTAGATTTAATGGCTTTTTATATAAAATGGATCAAATCGTAAAATAAGAAATACTTGATAAATATGAAGAGATTCATGACATTGAATGGATGTGGGAATGGTATGTTGTTGGATAGCATGTATATGATGATGTTGCAAATTTAAAATGTATAGAGAATTGTTATTCAAAATAACTAATGTGTGCATAAAATTAAAGAGTTTGAAATGATACGAAATGGGTAAAAGAACCTGTATGAATTTAACAAATGGTTTAGATAAGAATGGAAAGTGATTATGGTTATAAAAAGGAAAAATGGGAATCGTGATAGAGATTTATTCGATGGTTGAGATCCAGCACAAATTATGGATTCTCGACAGCTCGAGTGAGCAGTATCGGATCATAATATAGCAATCAGTGATGATTAGTCCCTGAAACTTTCTAGTTGCCATTTTCTAGGTAAGTTCATATAGAAGTTACTGCATTTTCGTGTTATATTTTAATTGTGTTTTTGTATATATATTAAATATATATAATTGTAGATTTAATGGCTTTTATATAAAATGGATCAAATCGTAAAATAAGAAATACTTGATAAATATGAAGAGATTCATGACATTGAATGGATGTGGGAATGGTATGTTGTTGGATAGCATGTATATGATGATGTTGCAAATTTAAAATGTATAGAGAATTGTTATTCAAAATAACTATGTGTGCTAAAATTAAAGAGTTTGAAATGATACGAAATGGGTAAAAGAACCTGTATGAATTTAACAAATGGTTTAGATAAGAATGGAAAGTGGTTATGGTTATAAAAAGGAAAAATGGGAATCGTGATTAGAGATTTATTCGATGGTTGAGATCCAGCACAATTATGGATTCTCGACAGCTCGAGTGAGCAGTATCGGATCATAATATAGCAATCAGTGATGATTAGTCCCTGAAACTTTCTAGTTGCCATTTTCTAGGTAAGTTCATATAGAAGTTACTGCATTTTCGTGTTATATTTTAATTGTGTTTTGTATATATATTAAATATATATAATTGTAGATTTAATGGCTTTTTATATAAAATGGATCAAATCGTAAAATAAGAAATACTTGATAAATATGAAGAGATTCATGACATTGAATGGATGTGGGAATGGTATGTTGTTGGATAGCATGTATATGATGATGTTGCAAATTTAAATGTATAGAGAATTGTTATTCAAAATAACTATGTGTGCATAAAATAAAGAGTTGAAATGATACGAAATGGGTAAAAACCTGTATGAATTTAACAAATGTTAGATAAAATGGAAAGTGTTATGGTTATAAAAGGAAAATGGGAATCGTGATTAGAGATTTATTCGATGGTTGAGATCCAGCACAAATTATGATTCTCGACAGCTCGAGTGAGCAGTATCGGATCATATATAGCAATCAGTGATGATTAGTCCTGAAACTTCTAGTTGCCATTTTCTAGGTAAGTTCATATAGAAGTTACTGCATTTTCGTGTTATATTTTAATTGTGTTTTGTATATATATTAAATATATATAATTGTAGATTTAATGGCTTTTTATATAAAATGGATCAAATCGTAAAATAAGAAATACTTGATAAATATGAAGAGATTCATGACATTGAATGGATGTGGGAATGGTATGTTGTTGGATAGCATGTATATGATGATGTTGCAAATTTAAATGTATAGAGAATTGTTATTCAAAATAACTACTGTGTGCATAAATTAAAGAGTTTGAAATGATACGAAATGGGTAAAAGAACCTGTATGAATTTAACAAATGGTTTAGATAAGAATGGAAAGTGGTTATGGTTATAAAAGGAAAAATGGGAATCGTGATTAGAGATTTATTCGATGGTTGAGATCCAGCACAATTATGGATTCTCGACAGCTCGAGTGAGCAGTATCGGATCATATATAGCAATCAGTGATGATTAGTCCCTGAAACTTTCTAGTTGCCATTTTCTAGGTAAGTTCATATAGAAGTTACTGCATTTTCGTGTTATATTTTAATTGTGTTTTTGTATATATATTAAATATATATATTGTAGATTTAATGGCTTTTTATATAAAATGGATCAAATCGTAAAATAAGAAATACTTGATAAATATGAAGAGATTCATGACATTGAATGGATGTGGGAATGGTATGTTGTTGGATAGCATGTATATGATGATGTTGCAAATTTAAAATGTATAGAGAATTGTTATTCAAAATAACTATGTGTGCATAAAATTAAAGAGTTTGAAATGATACGAAATGGGTAAAAGAACCTGTATGAATTTAACAAATGGTTTAGATAAGAATGGAAAGTGGTTATGGTTATAAAAGGAAAATGGGAATCGTGATTAGAGATTTATTCGATGGTTGAGATCCAGCACAATTATGGATTCTCGACAGCTCGAGTGAGCAGTATCGGATCATATATAGCAATCAGTGATGATTAGTCCCTGAAACTTTCTAGTTGCCATTTTCTAGGTAAGTTCATATAGAAGTTACTGCATTTTCGTGTTATATTTAATTGTGTTTTTGTATATATATTAAATATATATAATTGTAGATTTAATGGCTTTTTATATAAAATGGATAAATCGTAAAATAGAAATACTTGATAATATGAAGAGATTCATGACATTGAATGGATGTGGGAATGGTATGTTGTTGGATAGCATGTATATGATGATGTTGCAAATTTAAATGTATAGAGAATTGTTATTCAAAATAACTATGTGTGCTAAAATTAAGAGTTTGAAATGATACGAAATGGGTAAAAGAACCTGTATGAATTTAACAAATGGTTTAGATAAGAATGGAAAGTGTTATGGTTATAAAAGGAAAATGGGAATCGTGATTAGAGATTTATTCGATGGTTGAGATCCAGCACAAATTATGGATTCTCGACAGCTCGAGTGAGCAGTATCGGATCATATATAGCAATCAGTGATGATTAGTCCCTGAAACTTTCTAGTTGCCATTTTCTAGGTAAGTTATATAGAAGTTACTGCATTTTCGTGTTATATTTAATTGTGTTTTTGTATATATATTAAATATATAATTGTAGATTTAATGGCTTTTTATATAAAATGGATCAAATCGTAAAATAAGAATACTTGATAATAGAAGAGATTCATGACATTGAATGGATGTGGGAATGGTATGTTGTTGGATAGCATGTATATGATGATGTTGCAATTTAAAATTATAGAGATTGTTATCAAAATAACTATGTGTGCTAAAATTAAAGAGTTTAAATGATACGAAATGGGTAAAGAACTGTATGAATTAACAAATGGTTTAGATAAGAATGGAAAGTGGTTATGGTTATAAAAGAAAATGGAATCGTGATTAAGATTTATTCGATGGTTGAGATCCAGCACAAATTATGATTCTCGACAGCTCGAGTGAGTATCGGATCATAATATAGCAATCAGTGATGATTAGTCCCTGAAACTTTCTAGTTGCCATTTCTAGGTAAGTTCATATAGAAGTTACTGCATTTTCGTGTTATATTTTAATTGTGTTTTGTATATATATAAATATATATAATTGTAGATTTAATGGCTTTTTATATAAATGGATCAAATCGTAAATAAGAATACTTGATAATATGAAGAGATTCATGACATTGAATGTGGAATGTTGTTGTGGATATGTATATGATGATGTTGCAATTTAATGTATAGAATTGTTATTCAAAAATAATGTGTGATAAAATTAAGAGTTTAATGATACGAAAGGGTAAAAACCTGTATGAATTTAAAAAGGTTAGATAAGAATGGAAAGTGTTATGGTATAAAAAGGAAAATGGAATCGTGATTAGAGATTTATTCGATGGTTGAGATCCAGCACAAATTATGGATTCTCGAAGCTCGAGTGAGCAGTATCGGATCATAATATAGCAATCAGTGATGATTAGTCCCTGAACTTTCTAGTTGCCATTTCTAGGTAAGTTCATATAGAGTTACTGCATTTTCGTGTTATATTTTAATTGTGTTTTGTATATATATTAATATATAATGTAGATTAATGGCTTTTATATAAATGGATCAATGTAAAATAGAATACTTGATAATATGAAGAGATTCATGACATGAATGGATGTGGAATGGTATGTTGTTGGATAGCATGTAATGATGATGTTGCAAATTTAAATGTATAGAGAATTGTTATTCAAATAATATGTGTGCTAAATTAAGAGTTTGAAATGATACGAATGGGTAAAAAACGTATGATTTACAAGGTTTAGATAGAATGGAAGTGTTATGGTATAAAGGAAAATGGAATCGTGATAGAGATTATTCGATGGTTGAGATCCAGCACAATTATGGATCTCGACAGCTCGATGAGCAGTATCGGATCATAATATAGCAATCAGTGATGATTAGTCCCTGAAACTTCTAGTTGCATTTTCTAGGTAAGTTCATATAGAAGTTACTGCATTTTCGTGTTTTTTAATTGTGTTTTTGTATATATTAAATATATATAATTGTAGATTTATGCTTTTATATAAATGGATCAATGTAAAATAAAAATATATGGGATCATGACATTGTGGATGGGGAATGGTAATGTTGGTAGCTGTTTATGATTTGCAATTTTTGATTATTCTAATATTGTTTATTAGAGCAAATTATGGATTCTCGACAGCTCGAGTGAGCAGTATCGGATCATAATATAGCAATCTGTGATGATTAGTCCCTGAAA
>NC_053440.1:24952546-24972988 GCF_007990345.1 Gossypium hirsutum | reverse complement strand
AATCTCTATCACGATTCCCATTCTCCTTTATACCATAATCACTTCCTTTTATCTAAATTTTAAATTCATACAGGTTCTTTTACCATTTCGTATATATCAACTCTTTAATTTTATACACACATTAGTTATTTTGAATAACAATTCTCTATTTATTTTAATTTGCAACATCATCATATACATGCTATCCAACAACATACCATTCTCACATCCATTCAATGTCATGAATCTCTTCATATTTATCAAATATTTCTTATTTTACGATTTGATCCATTTTATATAAAAAGCCATTAAATCTACAATTATATATATTTAATACATATACAAAACACAATTAAAATATAATATGAAAATGCAGAAACTTCCATATGAACTTACCGAGAAAATGGCAACTAGAAAGTTTCAGGGACTAATCATCACAGATTGCTATATTATGATCCGATACTGCTCACTCGAGCTGTCGAGAATCCATAATTTGTGTTGGATCTCAACCATCGAATAAATCTCTAATCACGATTCCCATCTCTACTTTTTATAACAATAATCACTTTCCATTCTTATCTAAACCATTTTTTAAATTCGTACAGGTTCTTTTAATGATTTCGTATCATTTCAAACTCTTTAATTGTATACAAACATTAGTTATTTTGAATAACAATTCTCTATACATTTTAAATTTGCAACATCATCATATACATGCTATCCAACAACATACCATTCTCACATCCATTCAATGTCATGAATCTCTTCATATTTATCAAATATTTCTTATTTTACGATTTGATCCATTTTATATAAAAAGCCATTAAATCTACAATTATATATATTTAATACATATACAAAAACACAATTAAAATATAATATGAAAATGCAGAAACTTCCATATGAACTTACCGAGAAAATGGCAACTAGAAAGTTTCAGGGACTAATCATCACAGATTGCTATATTATGATCCGATACTGCTCACTCGAGCTGTCGAGAATCCATAATTTGTGTTGGATCTCAACCATCGAATAAATCTCTAATCACGATTCCCATTTCTCCTTTTTATAACCATAATCACTTTCCATTCTTATCTAAACCATTTGTTAAATTCATACAGGTTCTTTTACCCATTTCGTATCATATCAAACTCTTTAATTTTATGCACACATTAGTTATTTTGAATAACAATTCTCTATTTATTTTAAATTTGCAACATCATCATATACATGCTATCCAACAACATACCATTCTCACATCCATTTAATGTCATGAATCTCTTCATATTTATCAAATATTTCTTATTTTACGATTTGATCCATTTTATATAAAAAGCCATTAAATCTACAATTATATATATTTAATACATATACAAAAACACAATTAAAATATAATATGAAAATGCAGAAACTTCCATATGAACTTACCGAGAAAATGGCAACTAGAAAGTTTCAGGGACTAATAATCATCACAGATTGCTATATTATGATCCGATACTGCTCACTCGAGCTGTCGAGAATCCATAATTTGTGTTGGATCTCAACCGTCGAATAAATCTCTAATCACGATTCCCATCTCTACTTTTTATAACAATAATCACTTTCCATTCTTATCTAAACCATTTTTTAAATTCGTACAGGTTCTTTTACCGATTTCGTATCATTTAAAACTCTTTAATTGTATACAAACATTAGTTATTTTGAATAACAATTCTCTATACATTTTAAATTTGCAACAGCATCGTATACATGCTATCCAACAACATACCATTCTCACATCCATTCAATGTCATGAATCTCTTCATATTTATCAAATTTTTCTTATTTTACGATTTGATCCATTTTATATAAAAAGCCATTAAATCTACAATTATATATATTTAATACATATACAAAAACACAATTAAAATATAATACGAAAATGCAGAAACTTCCATATGAACTTACCGAGAAAATGGCAACTAGAAAGGTTTAGGGACTAATCATCACAGATTACTATATTATGATCTGATACTACTCACTCGAGCTGTCGAGAATCCATAATTTGTGCTGGATCTCAACCATCGAACAAATCTCTAATCACGATTCCCATTTCTCCTTTTTACAACCATAATAACTTTCCATTCTTATCTAAACCTTTCGTTAAATTCGTACAGGTTCTTTTACCGATTTCGTATCATTTCAAACTCTTTAATTGTATACAAACATTAGTTATTTTGAATAACAATTCTCTATACATTTTAAATTTGCAACATCATCATATACATGCTATCCAAGAACATACCATTCTCACATCCATTCAATGTCATGAATCTCTTCATATTTATCAAATATTTCTTATTTTACGATTTGATCCATTTTATATAAAAAGCTATTAAATCTACAATTATATATATTTAATACATATACAAAAACTCAATTAAAATATAATACGAATGCAGAAACTTCCATATGAACTTACCGAGAAAATGTCAACTTGAAAGTTTCAGGGACTAATCATCAAAGATTGCTATATATGATCCGATACTACTCACTCGAGCTGTCGAGAATCCATAATTTGTGCTGGACCTCAACCATCGAATAAATCTCTAATCACGATTCCCATTTCTACTTTTTATAACAATAATCACTTTCCATTCTTATCTAAACCATTTTTTAAATTCGTACAGGTTCTTTTACCGATTTCGTATCATTTCAAACTCTTTAATTGTATACAAACATTAGTTATTTTGAATAACAATTCTCTATACATTTTAAATTTGCAACATCATCATATACATGCTATCCAACAACATACCATTCTCACATCCATTCAATGTCATGAATCTCTTCATATTTATCAAATATTTCTTATTTTACGATTTGATCCATTTTATATAAAAAGCTATTAAATCTACAATTATATATATTTAATACATATACAAAAACACAATTAAAATATAATACGAAAATGTAGAAACTTCCATATGAACCTACCGAGAAAATGGCAACTAGAAAGTTTCAGGGACTAATCATCACAGATTGCTATATAATGATCCGATACTGCTCACCCGAGCCATCGAGAATCCACAATTTGCGCTGGAACTCAACCATCGAATAAATCTCTAATCACGAATCCCATTTCTCCTTTTTATAACCATAATCACTTTCCATTATTATCTAAACCATTTCTTAAATTCATACAGGTTCTTTTACCAATTTCGTATCATTTCAAACTCATTAATTGTATAGACACATTAGTTATTTTAAATAAAAATTCTCTATACATTTTAAATTTGCAACATCATCATATACATGCTATCCAACAACATACCATTCCCACATCCATTGAATGTCTTTTTATAACCATAATGACTTTTTATAACCATAATCACTTTCCATTCTTATCTAAACCATTTTTTAAATTCGTACAGGTACTTTTACCGATTTCGTATCATTTCAAACTCTTTAACTGTATACACAGATTAGTTATTTTGAATAACAATTCTCTATACATTTTAAATTTGCAACATCATCATATACATGCTATCCAACAACATACCATTCTCACATCCATTCAATGTCATGAATCTCTTCATATTTATCAAATATTTCTTATTTTACGATTTGATCCATTTTATATAAAAAGCCATTAAATCTACAATTATATATATTTAATACATATACAAAAACTCAATTAAAATATAATACGAAAATGCAGAAACTTCCATATGAACTTGTAACACCCCGAACCCGAAACCGACACCAGAGTCGAACACGAGGTGTTAACTGACTTTAACCCCTTATAAAATTTATTTTCCAGACACTGCCCAATCTGTGTACTAGTCGTTCTAAAAATCATATCTTGAGTTTCGTAACTCGAAAATCAGTTTTGAAATTTTTCCCAGAAACTAGACTCATGTGCCCATCTATGTATTTTTTTCTAGAATTTTTGGTCGGGCCAATTAGTACAGTTTATTAGTCAAAGTCTCCCATGTTGCAGGGGTCGACTACACTGACCTTTGCCCATTACGACTTGAATATCTCCCTGCACGGGGCTTCAATACTGATGCCGTTTGTTTCTATGAAAACTAGACTCAGAGAGAAATCTATACATATATGGTAAGACCCCTAATTATCTCTGGTTAATTTATAATGAATTTCCAAAGTCGGAGCAGGGAATCCAGAAGCCGTTCTGGCCCTGTCCCACAAAAATCTGATTATCTCTTAATATACTGCCCATATGATCTTTTCGTTACTTCCTCATGAAAACAGACTCATCGAGCTTCGATTACATAATTTATTCATCAATTAATTCCACTCCTACTATTTTTAGTGATTTTTCAATCTCATGACACTGCTGCTGCCAGCATCTGTTACGAAAGTAACTAGGTCCATTTCATGCCTACCCTTGATCCAACTCAATCGAACATTCGTGCCATTTTCGCATGGCTTAAAGTTTACATGCCAAAGTTCAAACACAACGTAATAGCTTATACATGCCAAAATGTTCTTCTAAGCCAACTAAGAAGAAAGTACCAAAACTTGCTATCCGGTGTGATGACTTCGATGACGACCTGACCCCGCAAAAATAGATGAGTCCAAGCAACCTATAATGGGTGACAAGGAAACACCGAGTGAGTTTATAACTCAGTAAGTCATAAGCAATGTACTACCATCCATCAATAACATTATCACAAGAGGAAACAAAATGGAACGAGACAATTTACTCCATCCATACCGAACCATACCATAGTTCCTCCCACCTATCGATTCAATTTCATATCAATTCATGCATTCACATTCCATATACTCATCAATAGGACATTGAAGCATTTTCATAAATCAATTTATTTTCGTTACAATCAAACGACTAAACGGCCTTTCACCCATCCTACGATAAATTTTATGTACGTGACTTCAAGTATATTTGTCACATGGGTTCAAACTTACCGGGCTCAACACCAAGTATAAGCATAGCACCTATTAGCCATGTACTCAGGACACTTACCCGATCCGCTGTCCGCGATCGACTCAATGGTGTCGCACACATAGTGTCCATAATGATTCACGAATGTATATTGAGTCCGCACACTCAGTGCTATATAATCAACTCGCACACTTAGTGCTACGTAATCAAATCGCACACTTAGTGCTACATAGTCAAACTCGCACACTTAGTGCCGCATGGTCAATTCGCACACTTAGTGCATCATATTCGTTTCGCACACTTAGTGCAACATAGTCAAATCGCACACTTAGTGCTGTACAATTTAATCCCGCGCACTTAGCGCCAATCTCATGGTCATAAATGGTTATACCCGCACGTTTAGTGCCGAGATCAACAACTCAGTACATCTTACCTCTTTTCTTTTCATTCAACAATTTCATCATCACATACGTACATGCATATATATATGTATATTTATTCATTCCATTCAGCATCAATACATAAACATTATGACCATTTGAAATAATACCAACTACATGCTTAACGACTTACCTCGTGTTGGGTAAGACGGTTCCAACTCGGCTACTCGATGACCTTTTCTTTGCCTTTGCTCGATTCACCTCCTTTAACTCCTTGAGCTAAATCAATAATTTAACTAGTTTAACCACTACGATTATCACCAAATAAATCACATTCAATTAACACTACCCATTTACATATACATCAACTATCAAATTCTCACTCCTTAGCTAATGCCGAATGCTTATATAAGCCCTAAGTCATATTTACACATTTATCAACTTTCCAATTCAACTTAATACCAAAAATTAATGTCATTTAAATAGCCAACTCAATTTCATCCTTAATATTTCTTATAACAAAATTTATCAAAATTCAATAAGAAATACATTAAATTCCATGACCGAATTTGCATTTCACCATAATAGCCACTTGCCCTAAAACAATTAAGCCACAATCATTTACTTTACCTAGCTTAGACTTAGATTAATAATTATCTAAATTATTTAAACATTCAACACAAACTCTTCTTTAATTAAGCACATATTCGGCAAGGAAAAATGGTAATTTAGCAAACCTTTGTTTAACATATAATTTGTTTATAACACATTTTAAGCCTTCTTTTCATGCCGTCAACTCAAAACACATACATTACTCAAATATAACCAAGTTCATATTCGGCAATAGCACCCAACATGATAGCCGATTCTTTCTACTTAGCATCTAATGCATACATATGATCATTTGTTTGGCTCAAACGCCCATCCACCATGATTCGTCCAAATTAATATGAAACAACAGCCATATTCTTTATTGACTACTATGGCCGAAAGCTTTATTCATTCCCAAAATCAAATTTTAACATAAACTTTTTACCTTAGTTTAAGCCTAGGATGACCGAGTGGTGTTTCTCCCCTATTCTTCCTTCACATTCGGCTTAGAAGAAACAAAGATGAACACTTAGTTTTCTTCACCCATCCCCCCCTTCTCAAGCTTCAAGTGACCGAATGTTTTTGCCCCAATTCTTTCTTTCAATCCGGCCAAGAAGAACCAAAAAAAACACAACTTGTTTTTCTTTCTTCCTTAGAACATTCGGCCAAGGGGAAATAAAGAAAGATGGACACTTTTTTTGTTTGTTTTTCCTTCTTACTTTCACGGCAATGGGGAGGGGAAGAAACAATTACACACATCCTTTCCTTTTTCCATTTCTTTATTTCCCCATACTTCTTATTATATTTTATCCTACATACCTCACTAGGCCAACATGTTCCCAACATGTTTCCACCCATACCATGGCCGGCCACTACTTATTAGGAGGGGAATTTGACATGCAAGTCCCCCTTTTTTCCCACATGCACTAATAGGTCCTTACGCATTGACCTATCACATTTTAAAATTTTCTCACATAAGTCCTATTGACTTAATTCACATGCAATCGACTAAATCGAAGCTTGAAATTTTCACACATTCATAGTTACATATTCTAGACAATAAATATCACATTCAAACATTTCGGTGACTCGGTTTAACGGTCCCGAAACCACTTCCCGACTAGGGTCAATTTTGGGCTGTCACAACTCTCCCCCACTTAAGAAATTTTCGTCCTCGAAAATCTTACCGGTAAATAGGTTTGGATATCGTTCTTTCATCGAGCTCTCGGGTTCCCAGGTTGCTTCCTCGATCCCGTGTTTGAGCCACAACACCTTAACCAACGGAACCCTTTTATTTCGCAACTCTTTCACTTCACGAGCTAGGATACGAATCGGTTCTTCTTCATAGCTCAAGTCAGATTGAATTTCAACTTCTGAGGGATTAATCACATGTGACGGATCGGATCTATAACGTCGAAGCATTGAAACATGAAAGACATCGTGAATCTTTTCAAGTTCATGGGGTAAAATCAATCGATACGCAACTGGACCGACTCGTTCGGATATTTCGTATGGCCCAATGAATCTCGGACTCAACTTGCCCTTTCGGCCAAATCTGAGTACCTTTTTCCAAGGCGAAACTTTAAGAAACACTTTATCTCCCGCCTGATATTCAATGTCTTTTCGTTTCAAATCCGCATACGATTTCTGACGATCCGTGGCTACCTTTAGACTTTCGCGGATCACCTTTACTTTTTGTTCGGCATCTTTAATCAAATCGACTCCGAAAATTTTACTTTCACCAAGCTCGGTCCAAAACAATGGCGTACGGCATTTACGACCGTACAAAGCCTCATAAGGTGCCATCTTAATACTTGATTGAAAACTATTGTTGTAAGCGAATTCAATCAAAGGTACATACTGTTCCCATGAACCACTAAACTCAAGGATGCAGCATCTCAGCATATCCTCGAGTATCTGAATTATCCGCTCGGATTGTCCATCGGTTTGGGGGTGAAAAGCGGTGCTAAAATGCAGCTTGGTACCCAAAGCTTCTTGCAATTTCTTCCAAAATCGTGAGGTGAATCTCGGATCTCTATCCGACACGATAGAAATAGGTACTCCATGTAATCTCACAATCTGAGAGACATACAATTCGGCTAGTTTATCCAATGAAAGATCCGTACGCACGGGGATAAAGTGAGCCGACTTAGTCAGCCTATCAACAACAACCCAAATCGCATCCTTCTTACTTGCGGACAATGGCAGTCCGGACACAAAGTCCATTGTGACTCGGTCCCATTTCCACTCGGGTATCATGATCGGCTGAAGTAACCCTGAAGGCACTTGATGTTCCGCTTTCACTTGTTGACATATTAAACATCTCGAAACAAAGTCGGAGATGTCTCGTTTCATACCACGCCACCAAAACCGACGTTTCAAGTCGTTGTACATTTTCGTGCTCCCGAGGTGAATTGACATTCGGCTACAATGGTATTCGTTTAGAATCATCGGAATGAGTTCCGAATTCCTTGGAACACACAAACGACTTCTAAACCTCAAACAACCATCATCATCAATCTGAAACTCCGATTCCTTGTTCGGAACACACTCAGCTCGTTTTGCAACCAATTCATCATCGACCTTCTGAGCTTCACGAATTTGATGAGTCAATAATGGTTTGGCTTTTAATTCAGCTACTAACACATTGTCAGGTAGAACAGACAAGTGTACATTCATCGCTCGCAAAGCAAACAATAATTTTCGGCTTAAGGCGTCCGCAACCACATTAGCCTTTCCCGGGTGGTAATCAATGACAAGCTCGTAATCTTTCAACAACTCAAGCCAACGTCTTTGTCGCAGATTCAAGTCTCGTTGAGTCATCAAATATTTGAGACTTTTGTGATCCGAAAACACATGGCACTTCTCACCAAACAAATAATGTCGCCATATTTTCAATGCAAACACAATGGCGGCTAGTTCGAGATCATGGGTCGGATAATTTCTCTCGTGTGGCTTCAATTGTCTCGACGCATAGGCCACAACTCGACCTTCTTGCATCAATACGCAACCCAACCCAAGTAGGGATGCGTCACTATACATGACAAACTCTTTACCCGATTCGGGTTGCACCAAAATTGGAGCTTCAGTCAAATGAGTTTTCAGTTGATCGAAGCTTTTCTGACATTTCTCCGTCCATTCGAACTTAACATCCTTCTGAAGTAGCTTTGTCATTGGTGTGGCTATCATCGAGAAACCTTTGACAAATCGTCGGTAATAACCGGCGAGCCCTAGAAAGCTCCGGACTTCGGTAACATTTCTCGGAGGCTTCCAGTTAAGTATGGCTGAAATTTTGCTCGGGTCAACTCGAATACCCGATGCGGATACCACATGACCCAAGAAGCTAACCTCTCTTAACCAGAACTCACACTTACTGAACTTAGCATATAACTGCTTATCCCGCAAAATTTGCAACACTAGCCTCAGATGCTCAGCATGTTCGGTCTCATCTCTTGAATAGACCAAGATGTCATCAATAAACACAACTACGAACCGATCCAAATACGGCCTGAAGATCCGATTCATCAAATCCATAAACACCGCAGGGGCATTAGTGAGCCCAAACGGCATCACTAAGAACTCGTAGTGACCGTACCTCGTTCTGAAAGCAGTTTTGGGTACGTCCGAATCTCGAATCCGCAACTGATAATAACCCGATCTCAAATCTATCTTTGAAAACACCGATGCTCCCTTTAATTGATCGAACAGATCATCAATACGCGGTAACGGATACTTATTCTTTATCGTCACTTTATTCAGTTGACGATAGTCAATGCACAACCTCATGGTTCCGTCCTTCTTTTTCACGAACAATACTGGTGCACCCCAAGGTGAGAAACTCGGTCGAGCGAAACCTCTATCCGTCAATTCTTGCAACTGAGCTTTCAACTCTTTTAACTCGGTTAGTGCCATACGATACGGAGCGATCGAAATAGGCGTAGTTCCAGGCACAAGCTCAATACCAAACTCTACCTCCCGAACAGGTGGCAAACCCGGTAACTCTTCAGGAAAAACATCCGGGTATTCACAAACCACCGGCACCGATTCGGGTTTCTTTTCTAACTCCTTGTCATCAAGTACATACGCGAGGTATGCTTCGCACCCTTTCCTTACATATTTCTGGGCCAACATTGCTGATATTACAGCTGGCAACCCCCTTAAGTCCGCAGACTCAAATCGGATTATTTCGTTATTTGCGCACGTCAAATCGATAGTCTTGCTTTTGCAATTCACAACCGCATCATGCGCGGTTAACCAATCCAAACCAAGAATAACATCAAACTCGTCGAACGGCAAAAGCATCAAATCGGCCGGAAAACAGGATTCTCGGATTATTAGAGGGCATCTCTTACACACTTTATCAACAAGTACGCATTGACCCAAAGGGTTTGATACTCGAATTACGAGCTCAGTAGACTCAACAGGTAGAGTCTTACTGGTTGCTAAGGTTTCGCATACATATGAATGAGTAGAACCAGGGTCAATCAATGCAATCACATTAGTATCAAAGAGAGTGAAGGTACCAGTGATGACGTCGGGGGAGGATGCCTCCTCTCGTGCGCGAATGGCATATGCTCTAGCAGGAGTACGGTTCTCGGCGCGATCGGCCGTATCAGAGGCCCTCCTCTGACTACCACCCCTGCCTCCTAAAATTCTCGGTGGTCTACCTCTAGATGTCGCTCCACTAGGTCTTGTACCTTGAATCTTATTCTTCTCATCCAACTCCGTGCAATCTCTAATGAAGTGGTCCTTCGAACCGCATCCGTAACAGGCCCTGCTAGTAGACTTGCCCCAACATTCACCTAGGTGTCGTCTTCCACATTGGGGACATTCAGGTTTCTCGTGACGATTATTGCCCACACTAGCTACCGAAGTAGCTCGGGAGCCCATCGATGGTCTTGCCCTGATGGAAATTCCCGCAGTCGCCCTCGACTTATTAATGTCCTCCCTGAACTTCTTTACAGCTGAGAACGGAGCTTTACCCGTCGATCTTTTACGATAATCTCTAGCTTCAAATTCAGCCTTCCTCTTCTCCTTTCCAAGTTCTTCCGCCTTGCAGGCTCGTTCGACTAGTGTTACGAATTCTTTTATTTCCAAAATACCCATTAGTAGCTTTAAATCTTCATTCAATCCTTCCTCGAACCTTTTGCACATAGCAACCTCATCAGCTACACACTCCCGGGCATACCTACTGAGTCTTACGAATTCATGTTCGTATTCAGATACAGTCATACGGCCTTGCTTGAGTTCCAAGAACTCCTTACGCTTCTGATCAATGAACCGTTGGCTAATAAATTTCTTTCGGAATTCCGTTTGAAAGAAGTCCCAAGTTACTCGCTCGTTCGGGACTATGGAAATCAAGGTCCTCCACCAATAGTAGGCTGAGTCTCGCAACAGAGATACAGCACATTTTAGACATTCGTCAGGTGTGCATGACAATTCATCGAACACCCGAATGGTGTTATCAAGCCAGAACTCGGCCCTTTCGGCATCATCAGTTACTATGGCCTTGAACTCCTCGGCCCCACGCTTCCTAATCAAGTCTACAGGTGGCTTACTCAGCCTCACAGGTCAGCGACTGATGGCATTACAGGCTCTTGGGGTGGATTATTCAAATTTGGGAATTGTTGGACAGCCGGGTTGGTTCGGGCATATTGCGCGACCCACTCATTCATCATGGTAAAGAAGGCTTGTTTAGCCCCCTCACCTTGATTATTCGCAGATGACTGAGGTTCAACAGGCGGCGTCCCTTGTGCAGGAGCAGCCGCTACGCTCTCAACGTCATCCGCTAGGGTTCTTTCTACACCGGGATCCATTTACTAATCAAAACAAAAACATTTCAACTGTCAGAAGTCATCACCCTTTTAAACATTAACATTAAGGCATGTATAGCTAGACTCATACGTGCTATGGTAGTCCTAGAACCGACTAAACCATAGCTCTGATACCAATCAAATGTAACACCCCGAACCCGAAACCGACACCGGAGTCGAACACGAGGTGTTAACTGACTTTAACCCCTTATAAAATTTATTTTCCAGACACTGCCCAATCTGTGTACTAGTCGTTTTAAAAATCATATCTTGAGTTTCGTAACTCGAAAATCAGTTTTGAAATTTTTCCCAGAAACTAGACTCATGTGCCCATCTATGTATTTTTTTTCAAGGAAACACCGAGTGAGTTTATAACTCAGTAAGTCATAAGCAATGTACTACCATCCATCAATAACATTATCACAAGAGGAAACAAAATGGAACGAGACAATTTACTCCATCCATACCGAACCATACCATAGTTCCTCCCACCTATCGATTCAATTTCATATCAATTCATGCATTCACATTCCATATACTCATCAATAGGACACTGAAGCATTTTCATAAATCAATTTATTTTCGTTACAATCAAACGACTAAACGGCCTTTCACCCATCCTACGATAAATTTTATGTACGTGACTTCAAGTATATTTGTCACATGGGTTCAAACTTACCGGGCTCAACACCAAGTATAAGCATAGCACCTATTAGCCATGTACTCAGGACACTTACCTGATCCGCTGTCCGCGATCGACTCAATGGTGTCGCACACATAGTGTTCATAATGATTCACGAATGTATATTGAGTCCGCACACTCAGTGCTATATAATCAACTCGCACACTTAGTGCTACGTAATCAAATCGCACACTTAGTTCTACATAGTCAAACTCGCACACTTAGTGCCGCATGGTCAATTCGCACACTTAGTGCATCATATTCGTTTCGCACACTTAGTGCAACATAGTCAAATCGCACACTTAGTGCTGTACAATTTAATCCCGCGCACTTAGCGCCAATCTCATGGTCATAAATGGTTATACCCGCATGTTTAGTGCCGAGATCAACAACTCAGTACATCTTACCTCTTTTCTTTTCATTCAACAATTTCATCATCACATACGTACATGCATATATATATGTATATTTATTCATTCCATTCAGCATCAATACATAAACATTATGACCATTTGAAATAATACCAACTACATGCTTAACGACTTACCTCGTGTTGGGTAAGACGGTTCCAACTCGGCTACTCGATGACCTTTTCTTTGCCTTTGCTCGATTCACCTCCTTTAACTCCTTGAGCTAAATCAATAATTTAACTAACCACTACGATTATCACCAAATAAATCACATTCAATTAACACTACCCATTTACATATACATCAACTATCAAATTCTCACTCCTTAGCTAATGCCGAATGCTTATATAAGCCCTAAGTCATATTTACACATTTATCAACTTTCCAATTCAACTTAATACCAAAAATTAATGTCATTTAAATAGCCAACTCAATTTCATCCTTAATATTTCTTATAACAAAATTTATCAAAATTCAATAAGAAATACATTAAATTCCATGACCGAATTTGCATTTCACCATAATAGCCACTTGCCCTAAAACAATTAAGCCACAATCATTTACTTTACCTAGCTTAGACTTAGATTAATAATTATCTAAATTATTTAAACATTCAACACAAACTCTTCTTTAATTAAGCACATATTCGGCAAGGAAAAATGGTAATTTAGCAAACCTTTGTTTAACATATAATTTGTTTATAACACATTTTAAGCCTTCTTTTCATGCCGTCAACTCAAAACACATACATTACTCAAATATAACCAAGTTCATATTCGGCAATAGCACCCAACATGATAGCCGATTCTTTCTACTTAGCATCTAATGCATACATATGATCATTTGTTTGGCTCAAACGCCCATCCACCATGATTCGTCCAAATTAATATGAAACAACAGCCATATTCTTTATTGACTACTATGGCCGAAAGCTTTATTCATTCCCAAAATCAAATTTTAACATAAACTTTTTACCTTAGTTTAAGCCTAGGATGACCGAGTGGTGTTTCTCCCCTATTCTTCCTTCACATTCGGCTTAGAAGAAACAAAGATGAACACTTAGTTTTCTTCACCCATCCCCCCTTCTCAAGCTTCAAGTGACCGAATGTTTTTGTCCCAATTCTTTCTTTCAATCCGGCCAAGAAGAACCAAAAAAAACACAACTTGTTTTTCTTTCTTCCTTAGAACATTCGGCCAAGGGGAAATGAAGAAAGATGGACACTTTTTTTTTTTTGTTTTTCCTTCTTACTTTCACGGCAATGGGGAGGGGAAGAAACAATTACACACATCCTTTCCTTTTTCCATTTCTTTATATCCCCATACTTCTTATTATATTTTATCCTACATACCTCACTAGGCCAACATGTTCCCAACATGTTTCCACCCATAACATGGCCGGCCACTACTTATTAGGAGGGGGAATTTGACATGCAAGTCCCCCCTTTTTTCCCACATGCACTAATAGGTCCTTACGCATTGAGCTATCACATTTTAAAATTTTCTCACATAAGTCCTATTGACTTAATTCACATGCAATCGACTAAATCGAAGCTTGAAATTTTCACACATTCATAGTTACATATTCTAGACAATAAATATCACATTCAAACATTTCGGTGACTCGGTTTAACGGTCCCGAAACCACTTCCCGACTAGGGTCAATTTTGGGCTGTCACAGAACTTACCGAGAAAATGGCAACTTGAAAGTTTCAGGGACTAATCATCAAAGATGGCTATATTATGATCCGATACTACTCACTCGAGCTGTCGAGAATCCATAATTTGTGCTGGATCTCAACCATCGAATAAATCTCTAATCACGATTCCCATTTCTACTTTTTATAACAATAATCACTTTCCATTCTTATCTAAACCATTTTTTAAATTCGTACAGGTTCTTTTACCGATTTCGTATCATTTCAAACTCTTTAATTGTATACAAACATTAGTTATTTTGAATAACAATTCTCTATACATTTTAAATTTGCAACATCATCATATACATGCTATCCAATAACATACCATTCTCACATCCATTCAATGTCATGAATCTCTTCATATTTATCAAATATTTCTTATTTTACTATTTGATCCATTTTATATAAAAAGCTATTAAATCTACAATTATATATATTTAATACATATACAAAAACACAATTAAAATATAATACGAAAATGCAGAAACTTCCATATGAACTTACTGAGAAAATGGCAACTAGAAAGTTTCAGGGACTAATCATCACAAATTGCTATATTATGATCTGATACTACTCACTCGAGCTGTCGAGAATCCATAATTTGTGCTGGATCTCAACCATCGAATAAATCTCTAATCACGATTCCCATTTCTCCTTTTTATAACCATAATCACTTTCCATTCTTATCTAAACCATTTGTTAAATTCATACAGGTTCTTTTACCCATTTCGTATCATATCAAACTCTTTAATTTTATTCACACATTAGTTATTTTGAATAACAATTCTCTTAACATTTTAAATTTGCAACATCATCATATACATGCTATCCAACAACATACCATTCTCACATCCATTCAATGTCATGAATCTCTTCATATTTATCAAATATTTCTTATTTTACGATTTGATCCGTTTTATATAAAAAGCCATTAAATCTACAATTATAAATTTAATATATATACAAAAACACAATTAAAATATAATACGAAAATGCAGAAACTTCCAAATGAACTTACCTAGAAACTGGCGACTAGAATGTTTCAGGGACTAATCATCACAGATTGCTATATAATGATCCGATACTGCTCACTCGAGCTGTCGAGAATCCATAATTTGTGTTGGATCTCAACCATCGAATAAATCTCTAATCACGATTCCCATTTCTCCTTTTTATAACCATAATCACTTTCCATTCTTATCTAAACCATTTGTTAAATTCATACAGGTTCTTTTACCCATTTCGTATCATTTCAAACTCTTTAATTTTATACACACATTAGTTATTTTGAATAAAAATTCTCTATACATTTTAAATTTGCAACATCATCATATACATGCTATCAAACAACATACCATTCTCACATCCATTCAATGTCATGAATCTCTTCATATTTATCAAATATTTCTTATTTTACGATTTGATCCATATTATATAAAAAGCCATTAAATCTACAATTATATATATTTAATACATATACAAAAACACAATTAAAATATAATATGAAAATGCAGAAACTTCCATATGAACTTACCGAGAAAATGGCAACTAGAATGTTTCAGGGCTAATCATCACAGATTGCTATATTATGATCCGATACTGCTCACTCGAGCTGTCGAGAATCCATAATTTGTGTTGGATCTCAACCATCGAATAAATCTCTAATCACGATTCCCATTTCTCCTTTTTATAACCATAATCACTTTCCATTCTTATCTAGACCATTTGTTAAATTCATACAGGTTCTTTTACCCATTTCGTATCATATCAAACTCTTTAATTTTATACACACATTAGTTATTTTGAATAACAATTCTCTATTTATTTTAAATTTGCAACATCATCATATACATGCTATCCAACAACATACCATTCTCACATCCATTCAATGTCATGAATCTCTTCATATTTATCAAATATTTCTTATTTTACGATTTGATCCATTTTATATAAAACGCCATTAAATCTACAATTATATATGTTTAATATATATACAAAAACACAATCAAAATATAATACGAAAATGCAGAAACTTCCATATGAACTTACCGAGAAAATGGCAACTAGAAAGTTTTAGGGACTAATCATCACAGATTGCTATATAATGATCCGATAGTGCACACTCGAGCTCTCGAGAATCCATAATTTGTGCCGGATCTCAACCATCGAATAAATCTCTAATCACGATTCCCATTTCTACTTTTGATAACCATAATCACTTTCCATTCTTATCTAAACCATTTTTTAATTTCGTACAGGTTCTTTTACCCATTTCGTATCATATCAAACTCTTTAATTTTATACACACATTAGTTATTTTGAATAACAATTCTCTATACTTTTTAAATTTGCAACATCATTATATACATGCTATCCAACAACATACCATTCTCACATCCATTCAATGTCATGAATCTCTTCATATTTAGCAAATATTTCTTATTTTACGATTTGATCCATTTTATATAAAAAGCCATTAAATCTACAATTATATATATTTAATACATATACAAAAACACAATTAAAATATAATACGAAAATGCAGAAACTTCCATATGAACTTACCGAGAAAATGGCAACTAGAAAGTTTCAGGGACTAATCATCACAGATTGCTATATTATGATCTAATACTACTCACTCGAGCTGTCGAGAATCTATAATTTGTGCTGGATCTCAACCATCGAATAAATCTCTAATCACGATTCCCATTTCTCCTTTTTATAACCATAATCACTTTCCATTCTTATCTAGACCATTTGTTAAATTCATACAGGTTCTTTTACCCATTTCGTATCATATCAAACTCTTTAATTTTTTACACACATTAGTTATTTTGAATAACAATTCTCTATACATTTTAAATTTGCGACATCATCATATACGTGCTATCCAACAACATACCATTCTCACATCCATTCAATGTCATGAATCTCTTCATATTTATCAAATATTTCTTATTTTACGATTTGATCCATTTTATATAAAAAGCCATTAAATCTACAATTATATATGTTTAATATATATACAAAAACACAGTCACAATATAATACTAAAATGCAGAAACTTCCATATGAACTTACCGAGAAAATGGCAACTAGAAAGTTTTAGGGACTAATCATCACAGATTGCTATATAATGATCCGATAGTGCACACTCGAGCTCTCGAGAATCCATAATTTGTGCTGGATCTCAACCATCGAATAAATCTCTAATCACGATTCCATTTCTACTTTTTATAACCATAATCACTTTCCATTCTTATCTAAACCATTTTTTAATTTCGTACAGGTTCTTTTACCCATTTCGTATCATATCGAACTCTTTAATTTTATACACACATTAGTTATTTTGAATAACAATTCTCTATACATTTTAAATTTGCAACATCATCATATACATGCTATCCAACAACATACCATTCTCACATCCATTCAATGTCATGAATCTCTTCATATTTATGAAATATTTCTTATTTTACGATTTGATCCATTTTATATAAAAAGCCATTAAATCTACAATTATATATATTTAATACATATACAAAAACACAATTAAAATATAATACGAAAATGCAGAAACTTCCATATGAATTTACCGAGAAAATGGCAACTAGAAAGTTTCAGGGACTAATCATCACAGATTGCTATATTATGATCTAATACTACTCACTCGAGCTGTCGAGAATCCATAATTTGTGCTAGATCTCAACCGTCGAATAAATCGCTAATCACGATTCCCATTTCTCCTTTTTATAACCATAATCACTTTCCATTCTTATCTAAACCATTTGTTAAATTCATAGAGGTTCTTTTACCCATTTCGTATCATATCAAACTCTTTAATTTTATACACACATTAGTTATTTTGAATAACAATTCTCTATACATTTTATATTTGCAACATCATCATATACATGCTATCCAACAACATACCATTCTCACATCCATTCAATGTCATGAATCTCTTCATATTTATCAAATATTTCTTATTTTACGATTAGATCCGTTTTATATAAAAAGCCATTAAATCTACAATTATATATTTAATATATATACAAAAACACAATTAAAATATAATACGAAAATGTAGAAACTTCCAAATGAACTTTCCTAGAAACTGGCGACTAGAATGTTTCAGGGACTAATCATCACAGATAGCTATATAATGATCCGATACTGCTCACTCGAGCTGTCGAGAATCCATAATATGTGCTGGATCTCAACCTTCGAATAAATCTCTAATCACGATTCCCATTTTTTCCTTTTATTACCATAATCACTTTCCATTCTTATATAAACCATTTTTTAAATTCGTACAGGTTCTTTTAACGATTTCGTATCATTTCAAACTCTTTAATTGTATACACACATTAGTTATTTTGAATAACAAGTCTCTATACATTTTAAATTTGCAGCATCATCGTATACATGCTATCCAACAACATACCATTCTCACATCCATTCAATGTCATGAATCTCTTCATATTTATCAAATATTTCCTATTTTACGATTTGATCCATTTTATATAAAAAGCCATTAAATCTACAATTATATATATTTAATACATATACAAAAACACAATTAAAATATAATACGAAAATGCAGAAACTTCCATATGAACTTACCGAGAAAATGGCAACTAGAATGTTTCAGGGCTAATCATCACAGATTGCTATATTATGATCCGATACTGCTCACTCGAGCTGTCGAGAATCCATAATTTGTGTTGGATCTCAACCATCGAATAAATCTCTAATCACGATTCCCATTTCTCCTTTTTATAACCATAATCACTTTCCATTCATATCTAAACCATTTGTTAAATTCATACAGGTTCTTTTACCCATTTCGTATCATATCAAACTCTTTATTTTATACACACATTAGTTTTTTTGAATAACAATTCTCTATTTATTTTAAATTTGCAACATCATCATATACATGCTATCCAACAACATACCATTCTCACATCCATTAAATGTCATGAATCTCTTCATATTTATCAATATTTCTTATTTACGATTGATCCATTTTATATAAAAAGCCATTAAATCTACAATTATATATGTTTAATATATATACAAAATCACAATTAAAATATAATACGAAAATGTAGAAACTTCCAAATGAATTTACCTAGAAACTGGCGACTAGAATGTTTCAGGGACTAATCATCACAGATTGCTATATAATGATCCGATACTGCTCATTCGAGCTGTCGAGAATCCATAATTGTGCTGGATCTCAACCATCGAATAAATCTCTAATCACGATTCCCATTTCTCCTTTTTATAACCATAATCACTTTCCATTCTTTCTAAACATTTGTTAATTCATACAGGTTTTTACCCATTTCGTATCATATCAAACTCTTTAATTCTATACACACATTAGTTATTTGAATAACAATTCCCTATTTATTTGAAATTTGCAACATCATCATATACATGCTATCCAACAACATACATTCTCACATCCATTCAATGTCATGAATCTCTTCATATTTATCAATATTCTTATTTTACGATTGATCCATTTTATATAAAACGCCATTAAATCTACAATTATATATGTTTAATATATATACAAAAACACAGTCAAAATATAATACGAAAATGCTGAAACTTCCATATGAACTTACCGAGAAAATGGCAACTAGAAAGTTTTAGGGACTAATCATCACAGATTGCTATATAATGATCCGATAGTGCACACTCGAGCTCTCGAGAATCCATAATTTGTGCTGGATCTCAACCATCGAATAAATCTCTAATCACGATTCCCATTTCTACTTTTATAACCATAATCACTTTCCATTCTTATCTAAACCATTTTAATTTCGTACAGGTTCTTTTACCCATTTATCATTCAATCTTTAATTTTATACAACATTAGTTATTCTTAATAACAATTCTATACATTTTAAATTTGAACCTATTTCTTATTTTACGATTTGATCCATTTTAATAAAAGCCATTAA
>NC_053440.1:24928046-24952046 GCF_007990345.1 Gossypium hirsutum | reverse complement strand
TGCTGAATTGCTCAAACTTACTAAGCATAAATTGCTTACTCGTTACACTGCTCCTCTGTTTTTTAGATTTTTGGTTCTCCAGCTATCGGACTCGGGATCTTGAAGTCGAAGTCGCCCACACTATCAAGGCTCTTTTGGGTACTATTTTGGTTGAATTTTGATATGGCATGTATAGGACTACCCATTGTTGTTTTTCGAGTAATTTATGAAATGTATAAGTGTACAGCCATGCGAAAATGGCTTGTAGAAGTGGAGTATGGCATTAGACCATTCGTGTTTATGAATGTATAGATGGTTCATGATGTAACTATAGTTGGAATGGAAGTGTTGAGCAAATGATCAGCCATTGGAATGGCTAAGTATGATCATATGTGGGCATATGTATGACAAGGCCCTAGTTGGTCCATGAAACCCCGAAAATAGGTAAGGTTTACTTTGAAAACAGAGGCTGACAGCAGCAGTGGTGTGGATTGGAAAAATCACAAGAATTCGTAGGAGTGGAATTAAATAGTAAATAAATTATGTAAACGAACCTTGATGAATCTACTTTCATATGAAAGTAACGAAACAATCATATGAACAGTACAGTAAGAGATATTCGGGTTCTTGTGGAACAGGGCCAGAACAGTTTCTGGATTTCCTGTTCCGAATTTGGAAATTCACTATAAATTGACCAGAGATAATTAGGGGTCATACCATATATGTATGGATTCCTCTCTGAGTCTAGTTTCCATAGAAACAAACGGCATCAGTATTGAAGCTCTGTGCAGAGAGATATCCAAGTCGTAATGGGAAAAGATCAGTGTAGTCGACCCCTGTAACATGGGAGACTTTGACTAATAAACTGTACTAATTGGCCCTACCAAAAATTCTAGAAAAAAATACATAGGTGGGGACATGAGTCTAGTTTCAGGGAAAAATCACAAAACTGATTTTCGAGTTGTGAAACTCAAGATATGATTTTTGAAGCGACTAGTACTCAGACTGGGCAGTGTCTGGAAAAATTTTTCAAAGTTTGTTAACATCTCGTGTCCGACTCCGGTGTCGGTCTCGGGTTCGGGGTGTTACATGAGCAGTATCGGATCATAATATAGCAATCTGTGATGATTAGCCCTGAAACATTCTAGTTGCCATTTTCTCGGTAAGTTCATATGGAAGTTTCTGCATTTTTGTATTATATTTTAATTGTGTTTTTGTATATGTATTAAATATATATAATTGTAGATTTAATGGCTTTTTATATAAAATGGATCAAATCGTAAAATAAGAAATATTTGATAAATATGAAGAGATTCATGACATTGAATGGATGTGAGAATGGTATGTTGTTGGATAGCAAGTATATGATGATGTTGCAAATTTAAAATGTATAGAGAATTGTTATTCAAAATAACTAATGTGTGTATAAAATTAAAGAGTTTGATATGATACGAAATGGGTAAATCAACCTGTATGAATTTAACAAATGGTTTAGATAAGAATGGAAAGTGATTATGGTTATAAAAAGGAGTAATGGGAATCGTGATTAGAGATTTATTCGATGGTTGAGATCCAACACAAATTATGGATTCTCGACAGCTCGAGTGAGCAGTATCGGATCATAATATAGCAATCTGTGATGATTAGCCCTGAAACATTCTAGTTGCCATTTTCTCGGTGTGTTCATATGGAAGTTTCTGCATTTTCGTATTATATTTTAATTGTGTTTTTGTATATGTATTAAATATATATAATTGTAGATTTAATGGCTTTTTATATAAATTGGATCAAATCGTAAAATAAGAAATATTTGATAAATATGAAGAGATTCATGACATTGAATGGATGTGAGAATGGTATGTTGTTGGATAGCATGTATATGATGATGTTGCAAATTTAAAATGTATAGAGAATTGTTATTCAAAATAACTAATGTGTGTATAAAATTAAAGAGTTTGATATGATACGAAATGGGTAAACGAACCTGTATGAATTTAACAAATGGTTTATATAAGAATGGAAAGTGATTATGGTTATAAAAAGGAGAAATGGGAACCGTGTTTAGAGATTTATTCGATGGTTGAGATCCAACACAAATTATGGATTCTCGACAGCTCGAGTGAGCAGTATCGGATCATAATATAGCTATCTGTGATGATTAGTCCCTGAAACTTTCTAGTTGCCATTTTCTCGGTAAGTTCATATTGAAATTTCTGCATTTTCGTTTTATATTTTAATTGTGTTTTTGTATATATATTAAATATATATAATTGTAGATTTAATGGCTTTTTATATAAAATGGATCAAATCGTAAAATAAGAAATCTTTGATAAATATGAAGAGATTCATGACATTGAATGGATGTGAGAATGGTATGTTGTTGGATAGCATGTATACGATGATGTTGCAAATTTAAAATGTATAGAGACTTGTTATTCAAAATAACTAATGTGTGTATACAATTAAAGAGTTTGAAATGATACGAAATCGTTAAAAGAACCTGTACGAATTTAAAAAATGGTTTAGATAAGAATGGAAAGTGATTATGGTAATAAAAAGGAAAAAATATTTGATAAATATGAAGAGATTCATGACATTGTATGGATGTGAGAATGGTATGTTGTTGGATAGCATGTATATGATGATGTTGCAAATTTAAAATGTATAGAGAATTGTTATTCAAAATAACTAATGTGTGTATACAATTAAAGAGTTTGAAATGATACGAAATCGGTAAATGAACCTGTACGAAATTATAAAATGGTTTAGATAAGAATGGAAAGTGGTTATGGTTATAAAAGTAGAAATGGGAATCGTGATTAGAGATTTATTCGATGGTTGAGATCCGGCACAAATTATGGATTCTCGACAGCTCGAGTGAGCAGTATCGGATCATAATATAGCAATCTGTGATGATTAGCCCTGAAACATTCTAGTTGCCATTTTCTCGGTAAGTTCATATGGAAGTTTCTACATTTTCGTATTATATTTTAATTGTGTTTTTGTATATATATATTAAATATATAATTGTAGATTTAATGGCTTTTTATATAAAACGGATTAAATCGTAAAATAAGAAATATTTGATAAATATGAAAAGATTCATGACATTGAATGGATGTGAGAATGGTATGTTGTTGGATAGCATGTATACGATGATGTTGCAGATTTAAAACGTATAGAGACTTGTTATTCAAAATAACTAATGTGTGTATACAATTAAAGAGTTTGAAATGATACGAAATCGTTAAAAGAACCTGTACGAATTTAAAAAACGGTTTAGATAAGAATGGAAAGTGATTATGGTAATAAAAAGGAAAAAATATTTGATAAATATGAAGAGATTCATGACATTGTATGGATGTGAGAATGGTATGTTGTTGGATAGCATGTATATGATGATGTTGCAAATTTAAAATGTATAGAGAATTGTTATTCAAAATAACTAATGTGTGTATACAATTAAAGAGTTTGAAATGATACGAAATCGGTAAATGAACCTTTACGAAATTATAAAATGGTTTAGATAAGAATGGAAAGTGATTATGGTTATAAAAAGTAGAAATGGGAATCGTGATTAGAGATTTATTCGATGGTTGAGATCCGGCACAAATTATGGATTCTCAACAGCTCGAGTGAGCAGTATCGGATCATAATATAGCAATCTGTGATGATTAGCCCTGAAACATTCTAGTTTCCATTTTCTCGGTAAGTTCATATGGAAGTTTCTACATTTTCGTATTATATTTTAATTGTGTTTTTGTATATATATTAAATATATAATTGTAGATTTAATGGCTTTTTATATAAAACGGATCAAATCGTAAAATAAGAAATATTTGATAAATACGAAGAGATTCATGACATTGAATGGATGTGAGAATGGTATGTTGTTGGATAGCATGTATACGATGATGTTGCAAATTTAAAATGTATAGAGACTTGTTATTCAAAATAACTAATGTGTGTATACAATTAAAGAGTTTGAAATGATACGAAATCGTTAAAAGAACCTGTACGAATTTAAAAAACGGTTTAGATAAGAATGGAAAGTGATTATGGTAATAAAAAGGAAAAAATATTTGATAAATATGAAGAGATTCATGACATTGCATGGATGTGAGAATGGTATGTTGTTGGATAGCATATATATGATGATGTTGCAAATTTAAAATGTATAGAGAATTGTTATTCAAAATAACTAATGTGTGTATACATTTAAAGAGTTTGAAATGATACGAAATCAGTAAATGAACCTGTACGAAATTATAAAATGGTTTAGATAAGAATGGAAAGTGATTATGGTTATAAAAAGTAGAAATGGGAATCGTGATTAGAGATTTATTCGATGGTTGAGATCCGGCACAAATTATGGATTCTCGACAGCTCGAGTGAGCAGTATCGGATCATAATATAGCAATCTGTGATGATTAGCCCTGAAACATTCTAGTTGCCATTTTCTCGATAAGTTCATATGGAAGTTTCTACATTTTCGTATTATATTTTAATTGTGTTTTGTATATATATTAAATATATAATTGTAGATTTAATGGCTTTTTATATAAAACGGATCAAATCGTAAAATAAGAAATATTTGATAGATATGAAGAGATTCATGACATTGAATGGATGTGAGAATGGTATGTTGTTGGATAGCATGTATATGATGATGTTGCAAATTTAAAATAAATAGAGAATTGTTATTCAAAATAACTAATGTGTGTATAAAATTAAAGAGTTTGATATGATACGAAATGGGTAAAAGAACCTGTATGAATTTAACAAATGGTTTAGATAAGAATGGAAAGTGATTATGGTTATAAAAAGGAGAAATGGGAATCGTGATTAGAGATTTATTCGATGGTTGAGATCCAACACAAATTATGGATTCTCGACAGCTCGAGTGAGCAGTATCGGATCATAATATAGCAATCTGTGATGATTAGCCCTGAAACATTCTAGTTGCCATTTTCTCGGTAAGTTCATATGGAAGTTTCTGCATTTTTGTATTATATTTTAATTGTGTTTTTGTATATGTATTAAATATATATAATTGTAGATTTAATGGCTTTTTATATAAAATGGATCAAATCGTAAAATAAGAAATATTTGATAAATATGAAGAGATTCATGACATTGAATGGATGTGAGAATGGTATGTTGTTGGATAGCAAGTATATGATGATGTTGCAAATTTAAAATGTATAGAGAATTGTTATTCAAAATAACTAATGTGTGTATAAAATTAAAGAGTTTGATATGATACGAAATGGGTAAAAGAACCTGTATGAATTTAACAAATGGTTTAGATAAGAATGGAAAGTAATTATGGTTATAAAAATGAGAAATGGGAATCGTGATTAGAGATTTATTCGATGGTTGAGATCCAACACAAATTATGGATTCTCGACAGCTCGAGTGAGCAGTATCGGATCATAATATAGCAATCTGTGATGATTAGCCCTGAAACATTCTAGTTGCCATTTTCTCGGTAAGTTCATATGGAAGTTTCTGCATTTTTGTATTATATTTTAATTGTGTTTTTGTATATGTATTAAATATATATAATTGTAGATTTAATGGCTTTTTATATAAAATGGATCAAATCGTAAAATAAGAAATATTTGATAAATATGAAGAGATTCATGACATTGAATGGATGTGAGAATGGTATGTTGTTGGATAGCAAGTATATGATGATGTTGCAAATTTAAAATGTATAGAGAATTGTTATTCAAAATAACTAATGTGTGTATAAAATTAAAGAGTTTGATATGATACGAAATGGGTAAAAGAACCTGTATGAATTTAACAAATGGTTTAGATAAGAATGGAAAGTGATTATGGTTATAAAAAGGAGTAATGGGAATCGTGATTAGAGATTTATTCGATGGTTGAGATCCAACACAAATTATGGATTCTCGACAGCTCGAGTGAGCAGTATCGGATCATAATATAGCAATCTGTGATGATTAGCCCTGAAACATTCTAGTTGCCATTTTCTCGGTGTGTTCATATGGAAGTTTCTGCATTTTCGTATTATATTTTAATTGTGTTTTTGTATATGTATTAAATATATATAATTATAGATTTAATGGCTTTTTATATAAATTGGATCAAATCGTAAAATAAGAAATATTTGATAAAGATGAAGAGATTCATGACATTGAATGGATGTGAGAATGGTATGTTGTTGGATAGCATGTATATGATGATGTTGCAAACTGAAAATGTATAGAGAATTGTTATTCAAAATAACTAATGTGTGTATAAAATTAAAGAGTTTGATATGATACGAAATGGGTAAAAGAACCTGTATGAATTTAACAAATGGTTTATATAAGAATGGAAAGTGATTATGGTTATAAAAAGGAGAAATGTGAACCGTGTTTAGAGATTTATTCGATGGTTGAGATCCAACACAAATTATGGATTCTCGACAGCTCGAGTGAGCAGTGTCGGATCATAATATAGCTATCTGTGATGATTAGTCCCTGAAACTTTCTAGTTGCCATTTTCTCGGTAAGTTCATATTGAAATTTCTGCATTTTCGTATTATATTTTAATTGTGTTTTTGTATATATATTAAATATATATAATTGTAGATTTAATGGCTTTTTATATAAAATGGATCAAATCGTAAAATAAGAAATATTTGATAAATATGAAGAGATTCATGACATTGAATGGATGTGAGAATGGTATGTTGTTGGATAGCATGTATACGATGATGTTGCAAATTTAAAATGTATAGAGACTTGTTATTCAAAATAACTAATGTGTGTATACAATTAAAGAGTTTGAAATGATACGAAATCGTTAAAAGAACCTGTACGAATTTAAAAAATGGTTTACATAAGAATGGAAAGTGATTATGGTAATAAAAAGGAAAAAATATTTGATAAATATGAAGAGATTCATGACATTGTATGGATGTGAGAATGGTATGTTGTTGGATAGCATGTATATGATGATGTTGCAAATTTAAAATGTATAGAGAATTGTTATTCAAAATAACTAATGTGTGTATACAATTAAAGAGTTTGAAATGATACGAAATCGGTAAATGAACCTGTACGAAATTATAAAATGGTTTAGATAAAATGGAAAGTGATTATGGTTATAAAAAGTAGAAATGGGAATCGTGATTAGAGATTTATTCGATGGTTGAGATCCGGCACAAATTATGGATTCTCGACAGCTCGAGTGAGCAGTATCGGATCATAATATAGCAATCTGTGATGATTAGCCCTGAAACATTCTAGTTGCCATTTTCTCGGTAAGTTCATATGGAAGTTTCTACAATTTCGTATTATATTTTAATTGTGTTTTTGTATATATATTAAATATATAATTGTAGATTTAATGGCTTTTTATATAAAACGGATCAAATCGTAAAATAAGAAATATTTGATAAATATGAAGAGATTCATAACATTGAATGGATGTGAGAATGGTATGTTGTTGGATAGCATGTATACGATGATGTTGCAAATTTAAAATGTATAGAGACTTGTTATTCAAAATAACTAATGTGTGTATACAATTAAAGAGTTTGAAATGATACGAAATCGTTAAAAGAACCTGTACGAGTTTAAAAAATGGTTTAGATAAGAATGGAAAGTGATTATGGTAATAAAAAGGAAAAAATATTTGATAAATATGAAGAGATTCATGACATTGTATGGATGTGAGAATGGTATGTTGTTGGATAGCATGTATATGATGATGTTGCAAATTTAAAATGTATAGAGACTTGTTATTCAAAATAACTAATGTGTGTATACAATTAAAGAGTTTGAAATGATACGAAATCGTTAAAAGAACCTGTACGAATTTAAAAAATGGTTTATATAAGAATGGAAAGTGATTATGGTAATAAAAAGGAAAAAATGGGAATCGTGATTAGAGATTTATTCGAAGGTTGAGATCCAGCACATATTATGGATTCTCGACAGCTCGAGTGAGCAGTATCGGATCATTATATAGCAATCTGTGATGATTAGTCCCTGAAACATTCTAGTCGCCAGTTTCTAGGTAAGTTCATCTGGAAGTTTCTACATTTTCGTATTATATTTTAATTGTGTTTTTGTATATATATTAAATATATAATTGTAGATTTAATGGCTTTTTATATAAAACGGATCAAATCGTAAAATAAGAAATATTTGATAAATATGAAGAGATTCATGACATTGAATGGATGTGAGAATGGTATGTTGTTGGATAGCATGTATATGATGATGTTGCAAATTTAAAATGTATATAGAATTGTTATTGAAAATAACTAATGTGTGTATAAAATTAAAGAGTTTGATATGATACGAAATGGGTAAAAGAACCTGTATGAATTTAACAAATGGTTTAGATAAAAATTGAAAGTGATTATGGTTATAAAATGGAGAAATGGGAATCGTGATTAGAGATTTATTCGATGGTTGAGATCCAGCACAAATTATGGATTCTCGACAGCTCGAGTGAGTAGTACCAGATCATAATATAGCAATCTGTGATGATTTGTCCCTGAAACTTTCTAGTTGCCATTTTCTCGGTAAGTTCATATGGAAGTTTCTGCATTTTCGTATTATATTTTAATTGTGTTTTTGTATATGTATTAAATATATATAATTGTAGATTTAATGGCTTTTTATATAAAATGGATCAAATCGTAAAATAAGAAATATTTGATAAAAATGAAGAGATTCATGACATTGAATGGATGTGAGAATGGTATGTTGTTGGATAGCATGTATATGATGATGTTGCAAATTTAAAATGTATAGAGAATTGTTATTCAAAATAACTAATGTGTGTATAAAATTAAAGAGTTTGATATGATACGAAATGGGTAAAAGAACCTGTACGAAATTAAAAAATGGTTTAGATAAGAATGGAAAGTGATTATGGTTATAAAAAGTAGAAATGGGAATCGTGATTAGAGATTTATTCGATGGTTGAGATCCGGCACAAATTATGGATTCTCGAGAGCTCGAGTGTGCACTATCGAATCATTATATAGCAATCTGTGATGATTAGTCCCTGAAACTTTCTAGTTGCCATTTTCTCGGTAAGTTCATATGGAAGTTTCTGCATTTTCGTATTATATTTTGATTGTGTTTTTGGATATATATTAAACATATATAATTGTAGATTTAATGGCTTTTTATATAAAATGGATCAAATCGTAAAATAAGAAATATTTGATAAATATGAAGAGATTCATGACATTGAATGGATGTGAGAATGGTATGTTGTTGGATAGCATGTATATGATGATGTTGCAAATTTAAAATAAATAGAGAATTGTTATTCAAAATAACTAATGTGTGTATAAAATTAAAGAGTTTGATATGATACGAAATGGGTAAAAGAACCTGTATGAATTTAACAAATGGTTTAGATAAGAATGGAAAGTGATTATGGTTATAAAAAGGAGAAATGGGAATCGTGATTAGAGATTTATTCGATGGTTGAGATCCAACACAAATTATGGATTCTCGACAGCTCGAGTGAGCAGTATCAGATCATAGTATAACAATCTGTGATGATTAGCCCTGAAACATTCTAGTTGCCATTTTCTCGGTAAGTTCATATGGAAGTTTCTACATTTTCATATTATATTTTAATTGTGTTTTTGTATATATATTAAATATATAATTGTAGATTTAATGGCTTTTTATATAAAACGGATCAAATCGTAAAATAAGAAATATTTGATAAATATGAAGAGATTCATGACATTGAATGGATGTGAGAATGGTATGTTGTTGGATAGCATGTATACGATGATGTTGCAAATTTAAAATGTATAGAGACTTGTTATTCAAAATAACTAATGTGTGTATACAATTAAAGAGTTTGAAATGATACGAAATCGTTAAAAGAACCTGTACGAATTTAAAAAATGGTTTACATAAGAATGGAAAGTGATTATGGTAATAAAAAGGAAAAAATATTTGATAAATATGAAGAGATTCATGACATTGTATGGATGTGAGAATGGTATGTTGTTGGATAGCATGTATATGATGATGTTGCAAATTTAAAATGTATAGAGAATTGTTATTCAAAATAACTAATGTGTGTATACAATTAAAGAGTTTGAAATGATACGAAATCGGTAAATGAACCTGTACGAAATTATAAAATGGTTTAGATAAAATGGAAAGTGATTATGGTTATAAAAAGTAGAAATGGGAATCGTGATTAGAGATTTATTCGATGGTTGAGATCCGGCACAAATTATGGATTCTCGACAGCTCGAGTGAGCAGTATCGGATCATAATATAGCAATCTGTGATGATTAGCCCTGAAACATTCTAGTTGCCATTTTCTCGGTAAGTTCATATGGAAGTTTCTACAATTTCGTATTATATTTTAATTGTGTTTTTGTATATATATTAAATATATAATTGTAGATTTAATGGCTTTTTATATAAAACGGATCAAATCGTAAAATAAGAAATATTTGATAAATATGAAGAGATTCATAACATTGAATGGATGTGAGAATGGTATGTTGTTGGATAGCATGTATACGATGATGTTGCAAATTTAAAATGTATAGAGACTTGTTATTCAAAATAACTAATGTGTGTATACAATTAAAGAGTTTGAAATGATACGAAATCGTTAAAAGAACCTGTACGAATTTAAAAAATGGTTTAGATAAGAATGGAAAGTGATTATGGTAATAAAAAGGAAAAAATATTTGATAAATATGAAGAGATTCATGACATTGTATGGATGTGAGAATGGTATGTTGTTGGATAGCATGTATATGATGATGTTGCAAATTTAAAATGTATAGAGACTTGTTATTCAAAATAACTAATGTGTGTATACAATTAAAGAGTTTGAAATGATACGAAATCGTTAAAAGAACCTGTACGAATTTAAAAAATGGTTTATATAAGAATGGAAAGTGATTATGGTAATAAAAAGGAAAAAATGGGAATCGTGATTAGAGATTTATTCGAAGGTTGAGATCCAGCACATATTATGGATTCTCGACAGCTCGAGTGAGCAGTATCGGATCATTATATAGCAATCTGTGATGATTAGTCCCTGAAACATTCTAGTCGCCAGTTTCTAGGTAAGTTCATCTGGAAGTTTCTACATTTTCGTATTATATTTTAATTGTGTTTTTGTATATATATTAAATATATAATTGTAGATTTAATGGCTTTTTATATAAAACGGATCAAATCGTAAAATAAGAAATATTTGATAAATATGAAGAGATTCATGACATTGAATGGATGTGAGAATGGTATGTTGTTGGATAGCATGTATATGATGATGTTGCAAATTTAAAATGTATATAGAATTGTTATTGAAAATAACTAATGTGTGTATAAAATTAAAGAGTTTGATATGATACGAAATGGGTAAAAGAACCTGTATGAATTTAACAAATGGTTTAGATAAAATTGAAAGTGATTATGGTTATAAAATGGAGAAATGGGAATCGTGATTAGAGATTTATTCGATGGTTGAGATCCAGCACAAATTATGGATTCTCGACAGCTCGAGTGAGTAGTACCAGATCATAATATAGCAATCTGTGATGATTGTCCCTGAAACTTTCTAGTTGCCATTTTCTCGGTAAGTTCATATGGAAGTTTCTGCATTTTCGTATTATATTTTAATTGTGTTTTTGTATATGTATTAAATATATATAATTGTAGATTTAATGGCTTTTTATATAAAATGGATCAAATCGTAAAATAAGAAATATTTGATAAAATGAAGAGATTCATGACATTGAATGGATGTGAGAATGGTATGTTGTTGGATAGCATGTATATGATGATGTTGCAAATTTAAAATGTATAGAGAATTGTTATTCAAAATAACTAATGTGTGTATAAAATTAAAGAGTTTGATATGATACGAAATGGGTAAAAGAACCTGTACGAAATTAAAAAATGGTTTAGATAAGAATGGAAAGTGATTATGGTTATAAAAAGTAGAAATGGGAATCGTGATTAGAGATTTATTCGATGGTTGAGATCCGGCACAAATTATGGATTCTCGAGAGCTCGAGTGTGCACTATCGAATCATTATATAGCAATCTGTGATGATTAGTCCCTGAAACTTTCTAGTTGCCATTTTCTCGGTAAGTTCATATGGAAGTTTCTGCATTTTCGTATTATATTTTAATTGTGTTTTTGTATATGTATTAAATATATATAATTGTAGATTTAATGGCTTTTTATATAAAATGGATCAAATCGTAAAATAAGAAATATTTGATAAAATGAAGAGATTCATGACATTGAATGGATGTGAGAATGGTATGTTGTTGGATAGCATGTATATGATGATGTTGCAAATTTAAAATAAATAGAGAATTGTTATTCAAAATAACTAATGTGTGTATAAAATTAAAGAGTTTGATATGATACGAAATGGGTAAACGAACCTGTATGAATTTAACAAATGGTTTATATAAGAATGGAAAGTGATTATGGTTATAAAAAGGAGAAATGGGAATCGTGATTAGAGATTTATTCGATGGTTGAGATCCAACACAAATTATGGATTCTCGACAGCTCGAGTGAGCAGTATCGGATCATAGTATAACAATCTGTGATGATTAGCCCTGAAACATTCTAGTTGCCATTTTCTCGGTAAGTTCATATGGAAGTTTCTACATTTTCATATTATATTTTAATTGTGTTTTTGTATATATATTAAATATATAATTGTAGATTTAATGGCTTTTTATATAAAACGGATCAAATCGTAAAATAAGAAATATTTGATAAATATGAAGAGATTCATGACATTGAATGGATGTGAGAATGGTATGTTGTTGGATAGCATGTATATGATGATGTTGCAAATTTAAAATGTATAGAGAATTGTTATTCAAAATAACTAATGTGTATATACAATTAAAGAGTTTGAAATGATACGAAATCGAAAAATGAACCTGTACGAAATTATAAAATGGTTTAGATAAGAATGGAAAGTGATTATGGTTATAAAAAGTAGAAATGGGAATCGTGATTAGAGATTTATTCGATGGTTGAGATCCGGCACAAATTATGGATTCTCGATAGCTCGAGTGAGTAGTACCGGATCATAATATAGCAATCTGTGATGATTAGTCCCTGAAACTTTCTAGTTCCCATTTTCTCGGTAAGTTCATATGGAAGTTTCTGCATTTTCGTATTATATTTTAATTGTGTTTTTGTATATGTATTAAATATATAATTGTAGATTTAATGGCTTTTTATATAAAAGGATCAAATCGTAAAATAAGAAATATTTGATAAATATGAAGAGATTCATGACATTGAATGGATGTGAGAATGGTATGTTGTTGGATAGCATGTATATGATGATGTTGCAAATTTAAAATGTATAGAGAATTGTTATTCAAAATAACTAATGTGTGTATAAAATTAAAGAGTTTGATATGATACGAAATGGGTAAAAGAACCTGTATGAATTTAACAAATGGTTTAGATAAGAATGGAAAGTGATTATGGTTATAAAATGGAGAAATGGGAATCGTGATTAGAGATTTATTCGATGGTTGAGATCCAGCACAAATTATGGATTCTCGACAGCTCGAGTGAGTAGTACAGATCATAATATAGCAATCTGTGATGATTGTCCCTGAAACTTTCTAGTTGCCATTTTCTCGGTAACTTCATATGGAATTTCTGCATTTTCGTATTATATTTTAATTGTGTTTTTGTATATGTATTAAATATATACAATTGTAGATTTAATGGCTTTTTATATAAAATGGATCAAATCGTAAAATAAGAAATATTTGATAAATATGAAGAGATTCATGACATTGAATGGATGTGAGAATGGTATGTTGTTGGATAGCATGTATATGATGATGTTGCAAATTTAAAATGTATAGAGAATTGTTATTCAAAATAACTAATGTGTGTATAAAATTAAAGAGTTTGATATGATACGAAATGGGTAAAAGAACCTGTACGAAATTAAAAATGGTTTAGATAAGAATGGAAAGTGATTATGGTTATAAAAAGTAGAAATGGGAATCGTGATTAGAGATTTATTCGATGGTTGAGATCCGGCACAAATTATGGATTCTCGAAGCTCGAGTGTGCACTATCGAATCATTATATAGCAATCTGTGATGATTAGTCCCTGAAACTTTTAGTTGCCATTTTCTCGGTAAGTTCATATGGAAGTTTCTGCATTTTCGTATTATATTTTATTGTGTTTTTGTATATATATTAAACATATATAATTGTAGATTTAATGGCTTTTTATATAAAATGGATCAAATCGTAAAATAAGAAATATTTGATAAATATGAAGAGATTCATGACATTGAATGGATGTGAGAATGGTATGTTGTTGGATAGCATGTATATGATGATGTTGCAAATTTAAAATAATAGAGAATTGTTATTCAAAATAACTAATGTGTGTATAAAATTAAAGAGTTTGATATGATACGAAATGGGTAAAAGAACCTGTATGAATTTAACAAATGGTTTAGATAAGAATGGAAAGTGATTATGGTTATAAAAAGGAGAAATGGGAATCGTGATTAGAGATTTATTCGATGGTTGAGATCCAACACAAATTATGGATTCTCGACAGCTCGAGTGAGCAGTATCGGATCATATATACAATCTGTGATGATTAGCCCTGAAACATTCTAGTTGCCATTTTCTCGGTAAGTTCATATGGAAGTTTCTACATTTTCGTATTATATTTTAATTGTGTCTTTGTATATATAATAAATATATAATTGTAGATTTAATGGCTTTTTATATAAAACGGATCAAATCGTAAAATAAGAAATATTTGATAAATATGAAGAGATTTATGACATTGAATGGATGTGAGAATGGTATGTTGTTGGATAGCATGTATATGATGATGTTGCAAATTTAAAATGTATAGAGAATTGTTATTCAAAATAACTAATGTGTGTATACAATTAAAGAGTTTGAAATGATACGAAATCGGAAAATGAACCTGTACGAATTATAAAATGGTTTAGATAAGAATGGAAAGTGATTATGGTTATAAAAAGTAGAAATGGGAATCGTGATTAGAGATTTATTCGATGGTTGAGATCCGCACAAATTATGGATTCTCGATAGCTCGAGTGAGCAGTACGGATCATAATATAGCAATCTGTGATGATTAGCCCTGAAACTTTCTAGTTCCCATTTTCTCGGTAAGTTCATATGGAAGTTTCTGCATTTTCGTATTATATTTTAATTGTGTTTTTGTATATGTATTAAATATATTTAATTGTAGATTTAATGGTTTTTATATAAAATGGATCAAATCGTAAAATAAGAAATATTTGATAAATATGAAGAGATTCATGACATTGAATGGATTGAGAATGGTATGTTGTTGGATAGCATGTACATGATGATGTTGCAAATTTAAAATAAATAGAGAATTGTTATTCAAAATAACTAATGTGTGTATAAAATTAAAGGGTTTGATATGATACGAAATGGGTAAATGAACTTGTATGAATTTAACAAATTGTTTAGATAAGAATGGAAAAATGATTATGGTTATAAAAAGGAGAAATAGGAATCGTGATTAGAGATTTATTCGATGGTTGAGATCCAACACAAATTACGGATTCTCGACAGCTCGAGTAAGCAGTATCGGATCATAATATAGCAATCTGTGACGATTAGCCCTGAAACATTCTAGTTGCCATTTTCACGGTAAGTTCATATGGAAGTTTCTACATTTTCGTATTATATTTTAATTGTGTTTTTGTATATATATTAAATATATAATTGTAGATTTAATGGCTTTTTATATAAAACGGATCAAATCGTAAAATGAGAAATATTTGATAAATATGAAGAGATTCATGACATTGAATGGATGTGAGAATGGTATGTTGTTGGATAGCATGTATATAATGATGTTGCAAATTTAAAATGTATAGAGAATTGTTATTCAAAATAACTAATGTGTGCATAAAATTAAAGAGTTTGATATGATACGAAATGGGTAAAAGAACCTGTATGAATTTAACAAATGGTTTAGATAAGAATGGAAAGTGATTATGGTTATAAAAAGGAGAAATGGGAATCGTGATTAGAGATTTATTCGATGGTTGAGATCCAGCACAAATTATGGATTCTCGACAGCTCGAGTGAGCTGTATCAGATCATAATATAGCAATCTGTGATGATTAGTCCCTGAAACTTTCTAGTTGCCATTTTTCGGTAAGTTCATATGGAAGTTTTGCATTTTCGTATTATATTTTAATTGTGTTTTTGTATATGTATTAAATATATATAATTGTAGATTTAATGGCTTTTTATATAAAATGGATCAAATCGTAAAATAAGAAATATTTGATAAATATGAAGAGATTCATGACATTGAATGGATGTGAGAATGGTATGTTGTTGGATAGCATGTATATGATGATGTTGCAAATTTAAAATGTATAGAGAATTGTTATTCAAAATAACTAATGTGTGTATAAAATTAAAGAGTTTGATATGATACGAAATGGGTAAAAGAACCTGTACGAATTAAAAATGGTTTAGATAAGAATGGAAAGTGATTATGGTTATAAAAAGTAGAAATGGGAATCGTGATTAGAGATTTATTCGATGGTTGAGATCCGCACAAATTATGGATTCTCGAGAGCTCGAGTGTGCACTATCGAATCATATATAGCAATCTGTGATGATTAGTCCCTGAAACTTTCTAGTTGCCATTTTCTCGGTAAGTTCATATGGAAGTTTCTGCATTTTCGTATTATATTTTATTGTGTTTTTGTATATATATTAAATATATATAATTGTAGATTTAATGCTTTTTATATAAAATGGATCAAATCGTAAAATAAGAAATATTTGATAAATATGAAGAGATTCATGACATTGAATGGATGTGAGAATGGTATGTTGTTGGATAGCATGTATATGATGATGTTGCAAATTTAAAATAATAGAGAATTGTTATTCAAAAAACTAATGTGTGTATAAAATTAAAGAGTTTGATATGATACGAAATGGGTAAAAGAACCTGTATGAATTTAACAAATGGTTTAGATAAGAATGGAAAGTGATTATGGTTATAAAAAGGAGAAATGGGAATCGTGATTAGAGATTTATTCGATGGTTGAGATCCAACACAAATTATGGATTCTCGACAGCTCGAGTGAGCAATATCGGATCATAATATACAATCTGTGATGATTAGCCCTGAAACTTCTAGTTGCCATTTTCTCGGTAAGTTCATATGGAAGTTTCTACATTTTCGTATTATATTTTAATTGTGTTTTTGTATATATATTAAATATATAATTGTAGATTTAATGGCTTTTTATATAAAAGGATCAAATCGTAAAATAGAAATATTTGATAAATATGAAGAGATTCATGACATTGAATGGATGTGAGAATGGTATGTTGTTGGATAGCATGTATATATGATGTTGCAAATTTAAAATGTATAGAGAATTGTTATTCAAAATAACTAATGTGTGATAAAATTAAAGAGTTTGATATGATACGAAATGGGTAAAAGAACCTGTACGAATTTAAAAATGGTTTAATAAGAATGGAAAGTGATTATGGTATAAAAAGGAAAAATGGGAATCGTGATTAGAGATTTATTCGAAGGTTGAGATCCAGCACATATTATGGATTCTCGACAGCTCGAGTGAGCAGTATCGGATCATATATAGCAATCTGTGATGATTAGTCCCTGAAACATTCTAGTCGCCATTTCTAGGAAGTTCATTGGAAGTTTCTACATTTTCGTATTATATTTTAATTGTGTTTTTGTATATATATTAAATATATAATTGTAGATTTAATGGCTTTTTATATAAAAGGATCAAATCATAAAATAAGAAATATTTGATAAATATGAAGAGATTCATGACATTGAATGGATGTGAGAATGGTATGTTGTTGGATAGCATGTATATATGATGTTGCAAATTTAAATGTATAGAGAATTGTTATTCAAAATAACTAATGTGTGCATAAAATTAAAGAGTTTGATATGATACGAAATGGGTAAAAGAACCTGTATGAATTTAACAAATGGTTTAGATAAGAATGGAAAGTGATTATGGTTATAAAAAGGAGAAATGGGAATCGTGATTAGAGATTTATTCGATGGTTGAGATCCAACACAAATTATGGATTCTCGACAGCTCGAGTGAGCAGTATCGGATCATAATATAGCAATCTGTGATGATTAGCCCTGAAACATTCTAGTTGCCATTTTCTCGGTAAGTTCATATGGAAGTTTCTGCATTTTCGTATTATATTTTAATTGTGTTTTTGTATATGTATTAAATATATATAATTGTAGATTTAATGGCTTTTTATATAAAATGGATCAAATCGTAAAATAAGAAATATTTGATAAATATGAAGAGATTCATGACATTGAATGGATGTGAGAATGGTATGTTGTTGGATAGCATGTATATGATGATGTTGCAAATTTAAAATGTATAGAGAATTGTTATTCAAAATAACTAATGTGTGTATAAAATTAAAGAGTTTGATATGATACGAAATGGGTAAAAGAACCTGTACGAATTAAAAATGGTTTAGATAAGAATGGAAAGTGATTATGGTTATAAAAAGTAGAAATGGGAATCGTGATTAGAGATTTATTCGATGGTTGAGATCCAGCACAAATTATGGATTCTCGAAGCTCGAGTGGCAGTATCGGATCATATATAGCAATCTGTGATGATTAGTCCCTAAACTTTCTAGTTGCCATTTTCTCGGTAAGTTCATATGGAAGTTTCTGCATTTTCGTATTATATTTTATGTGTTTTTGTATATTATTAAAATATATAATTGTAGATTTAATGGCTTTTATATAAAATGGATCAAATCGTAAAATAAGAAATATTTGATAAATATGAAGAGATTCATGACATTGAATGGATGTGAGAATGGTATGTTGTTGGATAGCATGTATATGATGATGTTGCAAATTTAAATAAATAGGAATTGTTATTCAAAATAACTAATGTGTGTATAAATTAAAGAGTTTGATATGATACGAAATGGGTAAAAGAACCTGTATGAATTTAACAAATGGTTTAGATAAGAATGGAAAGTGATTATGGTTATAAAAAGGAGAAATGGGAATCGTGATTAGAGATTTATTCGATGGTTGAGATCCAGCACAAATTATGGATTCTCGACAGCTCGATGAGCAGTATCGGATCATTATATAGCAATCTGTGATGATTAGTCCCTGAAACTTCTAGTTGCCAGTTTCTAGGTAATTCATATGGAAGTTTCTACATTTTCGTATTATATTTTAATTGTGTTTTGTATATATATTAAAATATATAATTGTAGATTTAATGGCTTTTTATATAAAATGGATCAAATCGTAAAATAAGAAATATTTGATAAATATGAAGAGATTCATGACATTGAATGGATGTGAGAATGGTATGTTGTTGGATAGCATGTATATGATGATGTTGCAAATTTAAAATAATAGAGAATTGTTATTCAAAAAACTAATGTGTGTATAAAATTAAAGAGTTTGATATGATACGAAATGGGTAAAAGAACCTGTATGAATTTAACAAATGGTTTAGATAAGAATGGAAAGTGATTATGGTTATAAAAAGGAGAAATGGGAATCGTGATTAGAGATTTATTCGATGGTTGAGATCCAACACAAATTATGGATTCTCGACAGCTCGAGTGAGCAGTATCGGATCATAATATAGCAATCTGTGATGATTAGCCCTGAAACATTCTAGTTGCCATTTTCTCGGTAAGTTCATATGGAAGTTTCTGCATTTTCGTATTATATTTTAATTGTGTTTTTGTATATGTATTAAATATATATAATTGTAGATTTAATGGCTTTTATATAAAATGGATCAAATCGTAAAATAGAAATATTTGATAAATATGAAGAGATTCATGACATTGAATGGATGTGAGAATGGTATGTTGTTGGATAGCATGTATACGATGATGTGCAAATTTAAAATGTATAGAGACTTGTTATTCAAAATAACTAATGTGTGTATACAATTAAAGAGTTTGAAATGATACGAAATCGGTAAAAGAACCTGTACGAATTTAAAAATGGTTTATATAAGAATGGAAAGTGATTATGGTATAAAAAGGAAAAATGGGAATCGTGATTAGAGATTTATTCGAGGTTGAGATCCAGCACAATTATGGATTCTCGACAGCTCGAGTGAGCAGTATCGGATCATTATATAGCATCTGTGATGATTAGTCCCTGAAACATTCTAGTGCCAGTTTCTAGGAAGTTCATATGGAAGTTTCTACATTTTCGTATTATATTTTAATTGTGTTTTTGTATATTATTAAATATATAATTGTAGATTTAATGGCTTTTTATATAAAAGGATCAATCGTAAAATAAGAAATATTTGATAAATATGAAGAGATTCATGACATTGAATGGATGTGAGAATGGTATGTTGTTGGATAGCATGTATATGATGATGTTGCAAATTAAAATGTATAGAGAATTGTTATTCAAAATAACTAATGTGTGTATAAAATTAAAGAGTTTGATATGATACGAAATGGGTAAAAGAACCTGTATGAATTTAACAAATGGTTTAGATAAGAATGGAAAGTGATTATGGTTATAAAAAGGAGAAATGGGAATCGTGATTAGGATTTATTCGATGGTTGAGATCAGCACAAATTATGGATTCTCGACAGCTCGAGTGAGAGTATGATCATAATATAGCAATCTGTGATGATTAGTCCCTGAAACTTTCTAGTTGCCATTTTCTCGGTAATTCATATGGAAGTTTCTGCATTTTCGTATTATATTTTAATTGTGTTTTTGTATATGTATTAAATATATATAATTGTAGATTTAATGGCTTTTTATATAAAATGGATCAAATCGTAAAATAAGAAATATTTATAAATATGAAGAGATTCATGACATTGAATGGATGTGAGAATGGTATGTTGTTGGATAGCATGTATATGATGATGTTGCAAATTTAAAATGTATAGAGAATTGTTATTCAAAATAACTAATGTGTGTATAAAATTAAAGAGTTTGATATGATACGAAATGGGTAAAAGAACCTGTACGAATTAAAAATGGTTTAGATAAGAATGGAAAGTGATTATGGTTATAAAAAGTAGAAATGGGAATCGTGATTAGAGATTTATTCGATGGTTGAGATCCAGCACAAATTATGGATTCTCGACAGCTCGAGTGGCAGTATCGGATCATATATAGCAATCTGTGATGATTAGTCCCTGAAACTTTCTAGTTGCCATTTTCTCGGTAAGTTCATATGGAAGTTTCTGCATTTTCGTATTATATTTTAATTGTGTTTTGTATATTATTAAATATATATAATTGTAGATTTAATGGCTTTTTATATAAAATGGATCAAATCGTAAAATAAGAAATATTTGATAAATATGAAGAGATTCATGACATTGAATGGATGTGAGAATGGTATGTTGTTGGATAGCATGTATATGATGATGTTGCAAATTTAAAATGTATAGAGAATTGTTATTCAAAATAACTAATGTGTGTATAAAATTAAAGAGTTTGATATGATACGAAATGGGTAAAAGAACCTGTATGAATTTAACAAATGGTTAGATAAGAATGGAAAGTGATTATGGTTATAAAAAGGAGAAATGGGAATCGTGATTAGAGATTTATTCGATGGTTGAGATCCAGCACAAATTATGGATTCTCGACAGCTCGAGTGAGCAGTATCGATCATAATATAGCAATCTGTGATGATTAGTCCCTGAAACTTTCTAGTTGCCATTTTCTCGGTAAGTTCATATGGAAGTTTCTGCATTTTCGTATTATATTTTAATTGTGTTTTTGTATATGTATTAAATATATATAATTGTAGATTTAATGGCTTTTTATATAAAATGGATCAAATCGTAAAATAAGAAATATTTGATAAATATGAAGAGATTCATGACATTGAATGGATGTGAGAATGGTATGTTGTTGGATAGCATGTATATGATGTTGCAAATTTAAAATGTATAGAATTGTTATTCAAAATAACTAATGTGTGTATAAAATTAAAGAGTTTGATATGATACGAAATGGGTAAAAGAACCTGTATGAATTTAACAAAATGGTTTAGATAAGAATGGAAAGTGATTATGGTATAAAAAGGAAATGGGAATCGTGATTAGAGATTTATTCGATGGTTGAGATCCAGCAAATTATGGATTCTCGACAGCTCGAGTGAGCATATCGGATCATAATATAGCAATCTGTGATGATTAGTCCCTGAAACTTTCTAGTTGCCATTTTCTCGGTAAGTTCATATGGAAGTTTCTGCATTTTCGTATTATATTTTAATTGTTTTTGTATATATATTAAATATATAATTGTAGATTTAATGGCTTTTTATATAAATGGATCAAATCGTAAAATAAGAAATATTTGATAAATATGAAGAGATTCATGACATTGAATGGATGTGAGAATGGTATGTTGTTGGATAGCATGTATATGATGATGTTGCAAATTTAAAATGTATAGAGAATTGTTATTCAAAATAACTAATGTGTGTATAAAATTAAAGAGTTTGATATGATACGAAATGGGTAAAAGAACCTGTATGAATTTAACAAATGGTTAGATAAGAATGGAAAGTGATTATGGTTATAAAAAGGAGAAATGGGAATCGTGATTAGAGATTTATTCGATGGTTGAGATCCACACAAATTATGGATTCTCGACAGCTCGAGTGAGCAGTATCGGATCATATATAGCAATCTGTGATGATTAGTCCCTGAAACTTTCTAGTTGCCATTTCTCGGTAAGTTCATATGGAAGTTTCTGCATTTTCGTATTATATTTTAATTGTGTTTTTGTATATTATTAAATATATATAATTGTAGATTTAATGGCTTTTATATAAATGGATCAAATCGTAAAATAAGAAATATTTGATAAATATGAAGAGATTCATGACATTGAATGGATGTGAGAATGGTATGTTGTTGGATAGCATGTATATGATGATGTTGCAAATTTAAAATGTATAGAGAATTGTTATTCAAAATAACTAATGTGTGTATAAAATTAAAGAGTTTGAAATGATACGAAATGGTAAAAGAACCTGTATGAATTTAACAAATGGTTTAGATAAGAATGGAAAGTGATTATGGTTATAAAAAGGAGAAATGGGAATCGTGATTAGAGATTTATTCGATGGTTGAGATCCAACACAAATTATGGATTCTCGACAGCTCGAGTGAGCAGTATCGGATCATAATATAGCAATCTGTGATGATTAGTCCCTGAAACTTTCTAGTTGCCATTTCTCGTAAGTTCATTGGAAGTTTCTGCATTTTCGTATTATATTTTAATTGTGTTTTTGTATATTATTAAATTATAATTGTAGATTTAATGGCTTTTATATAAAATGGATCAAATCGTAAAATAAGAAATATTTGATAAATATGAAGAGATTCATGACATTGAATGGATGTGAGAATGGTATGTTGTTGGATAGCATGTATATGATGATGTTGCAAATTTAAAATGTATAGAGAATTGTTATTCAAAATAACTAATGTGTGTATAAAATTAAAGAGTTTGATATGATACGAAATCGGTAAAAGAACCTGTACGAATTTAAAAATGGTTTAGATAAGAATGGAAAGTGATTATGGTTATAAAAAGGAGAAATGGGAATCGTGATTAGAGATTTATTCGATGGTTGAGATCCAGCACAAATTATGGATTCTCGACAGCTCGAGTGAGCAGTATCGGATCATAATATAGCAATCTGTGATGATTAGTCCCTGAAACTTTCTATTGCCATTTTCTTTAAGTTTCATTTTTTTTTTTTTTTGTATAGATTATATGAATTTCTGAACATTATAGAAATATTTGATAAATATGAAGAGATTCATGACATTGAATTGGATGTGAGAATGGTAATGTTTGGATAGCATGTATATGATGATGTTGCAAATTTAAAATGTATAGAGAATTGTTATTCAATA
>NC_053440.1:24906555-24927546 GCF_007990345.1 Gossypium hirsutum | reverse complement strand
TTTCAATATAAAAAGCATATAAAAAAAATAAATCTACAATTATATATATTTAATATATATACAAAAACACAATTAAAATATAATACGAAAATGCAGTAACTTCCATAAAACTTACTAGAAAATGTCAACTAGAACGTTTCAGGACTAATCATCACAGATTGCTATATAATGATCCGATACTGCTCAGTCGAGCTGTCTGGAATCCACACTTTGTGCTGGATCTCAACCATCGAATAAATCTCTAATCACGATTCCCATTTTTAATTTTTATAACCATAATCACTTTCCATGCTTATCTAAACCATTTGTTAAATTCATACAGGTTCTTTTACCAATTTCGTATCATTTCAAACTCTTTAATTGTATACACACATTAGTTATTTTGAATAACAATTCTCTATACATTTAAATTTACAACATCATCATATACATGCTATCCAACAACATACCATTCCCACATCCATTCAATGTCATGAATCTCTTCATATTTATCAAGTATTTCCTTTTTTAGGATTTGATCCATTTTATATAAAAAGCCATTAAGTCTACAATTGTATATATTTAATATATATACAAAAACACAATTAAATATAATACGAAAATGCAGTAACTTCCATATAAACTTACCTAGAAAATGGCAACTAGGACGTTTCAGGGACTAATCATCACAGATTGCTATATAATGATCCGATACTGCTCAGTCGAGCTGTCTGGAATCCACACTTTGTGCTGGATCTCAACCATCGAAATAAATCTCTAATCACGATTCCCATTTTTCCTTTGTATAACCATAATCACTTTCCATTCTTATCTAAACCATTTGTTAAACTCAGACAGGTTCTTTTACCAATTCGTATCATTTAAAACTCTTTAATGGTATACACACATTAGTTATTTTGAATAACCATTCTATATACATTTTAAATTTGCAACATCATCATATACATGCTATCCAACAACATACCATTCCCACATCCATTCAATGTCATGAATCTCTTCATATTTATCAAGTATTTCTTATTTTACGATTTGATCCATTTTATCCAAAAAGCCATTAAATCTACAATTATATATATTTAATATATATACAAAAACACAATTAAAATATAATACGAAAATGCAGTAACTTCCATATGAACTTACCTAGAAAATGGCAACTAGAAAGTTTCAGGGACTAATCATCACAGATTGTTATATAATGATCCGATACTGCTCAGTCGAGCTGTCGGGAATCCACAATTGTGCTGGATCTCAACCATCGAATAAATGTCATGAATCTCTTCATATTTATCAAGTATTTCTTATTTTACAATTGATCCATTTTATATAAAAAGCCATTAAATCTACAATTATATATATTTAATATATATACAAAAACACAATTAAAATATAATACGAAAATGCAGTAACTTCCATATAAACTTACACAGAAAATGGCAACTAGAACGTTCAGGGACTAATCATCACAGATTGCTATATAATGATCCGATACTGCTCAGTCGAGCTGTCTGGAATCCACACTTTGTGCTGGATCTCAACCATCGAATAAATCTCTAATCACGATTCCCATTTTCCTTTTTATAACCATAATCACTTTCAATGCTTATCCAAACCATTTGTTAAATTCATACAGGTTCTTTTACCAATTTCGTATCATTTCAAACTCTTTAATTGTATACACACATTAGTTATTTTGAAGAACAATTCTCTATATATTTTAAATTGGAAACATCATCATATACATGCTATCCAACAACATACCATTCCCACATCCATTCAATGTCATGAATCTCTTCATATTTATCAAGTATTTCTTATTTTACGATTTGATACATTTTATACAAAAAGCCATTAAATCTACAATTATATATATTAATATATATACAAAAACACAATTAAAATATAATACGAAAATGCAGTAACTTCCATATGAACTTACCTAGAAATGGCAACTAGAAAGTTTCAGGGACTAATCATCACAGATTGCCATATAATGATCCGATACTGCTCAGTCGAGCTGTCGGGAATCCACAATTTGTGCTGGATCTCAACCATCGAATAAATCTCTAATGACAATTCCCATTTTTCCTTTGTATAATCATAATCACTTTCCCTTCTTATCTAAACCATTTGTTAAATTCATACAGGTTCTTTTACCAATTCGTATCATTTAAAACTCTTTAAGGGTATACACACATTCGTTATTTTGAATAACCATTCTCTATACATTTTAAATTTGCAAAAGGATCATATACATGCTATCCAACAAAATACCATTCCCACATCCATTCAATGTCATGAATCTCTTCATATTTTCCAAGCATTTCCTTTTTTAGGATTTGATCCATTTTATATAGAAAGCCATTAAGTCTACAATTGTATATATTTAATATAGATACAAAAACACAATGAAAATATAATACGAAAATGCAGTAACTTCCATATGAACTTACCAAGAAAGTTTCAACTAGAACGTTTCAGGGACTAATCATCATAGATTGCTATATAATGATCTGATACTGCTCAGTCGAGCTGTCGGGAATCCACAATTTGTGCTGGATCTCAACCATCGAATAAATCTCTAATCAAAATTCCCATTTGTCCTTTTTATAACAATAATCACTTTCCATTCTTATCTAAACCTTTCGTTAAATTCATACAGGTTCTTTTACCAATTTCTTATCAATTGAAACTCTTTAACGGTATACACACATTAGTTATTTTGAATAACCATTCTCTATACATTTTAAATTTGCAACGTCATCATATACATGCTATCCAACAACATACCATTCCCACATCCATTCAATGTCTTGAATCTCTTCACATTTATCAAGTATTTCTTATTTTAGGATTTGATCCATTTTATATAAAAAGCCATTAAATCTACAATTATATATATTTAATATATATACAAAAACACAATTAAAATATAATACGAAAATGCAGTAACTTCCATATAAACTTACCTAGAAAATGGCAACTAGAACGTTTCAGGGACTAATCATCACAGATTGCTATATAATGATCCGATACTGCTCAGTCGAGCTGTCTGGAATCCACACTTTGTGCTGGATCTCAACCATCGAATAAATCTCTAATCACGATTCCCATTTTTCCTTTTTATAACCATAATCACTTTCCATTCTTATCTAAACCATTTGTTAAATTCATACAGGTTCTTTTACCAATTTCGTATCATTTCAAACTCTTTAATTGTATACACACATTAGTTATTTTGAATAACAATTCTCTATACATTTTAAATTTCCAACATCATCATATACATGCTATCCAACAACATACCATTCCAACATCAATTCAATGTCATGAATCTCTTCATATTTATAAAGTATTTCTTATTTTATGTTTTGATCCATTTTCTATAAAAAGCCATTAAGTCTACAATTGTATATATTTAATATATATACAAAAACACAATTAAAATATACTAAGAAAATGCAGTAACTTCCTTATGAACTTACCTAGAAAATGGCAACTCGAAAGTTTCAGGGACTAATCATCACAGATTGTTATATAATGATACGATACTGCTCAGTCGAGCTGTCGGGAATACACAATTTGTGCTGGATCTCAACCATCGAATAAATCTCTAATCACAATTCCCATTTTTCCTTTGTATAACCATAATCACTTTCCATTCTTATCTAAACCATTTGTTAAACTCAGACAGGTTCTTTTACCAATTTGTATCATTTAAAACTCTTTAACGGTATAGACACATTAGTTATTTTGAATAACCATTCTCTATACATTTTAAATTTGCAACATCATCATATACATGCTATCCAACAACATACCATTCCCACATCCATTCAATGTCATGAATCTCTTCATATTTATCAAGTCTTTCTTATTTTACGATTTGATCCATTTTATCCAAAAAGCCATTAAATCTACAATTATATATATTTAATATATATACAAAAACACAATTAAAATATAATACGAAAATGCAGTAACTTCCATCTGAACATACCTAGAAAATGGCAACTAGAAAGTTTCAGGGACTAATCATCACAGATTGCTATATAATGATCCGATACTGCTCAGTCGAGCTGTCTGGAATCCACACTTTGTGCTGGATCTCAACCATCGAATAGATCTCTAATCACGATTCCCATTTTTCCTTTTTATAACCATAATCACTTTCCATGCTTATCTAAACCATTTGTTAAATTCATACAGGTTCTTTTACCAATTTCGTATCATTTGAAACTCTTTAATTGTCTATGCACATTAGTTATTTTGAAGAACAATTCTCTATACATTTTAAATCGGCAACATCATCATATACATGCTATTCAACAACATACCATTCCCACATCCATTCAATGTCATGAATCTCTTCACATTTATCAAGTATTTCTTATTTTACGATTTGATACATTTTATACAAAAAGCCATTAAATCTACAATTATATATATTTAATATATATACAGAAACACAATTAAAATATAATACGAAAATACAGTAACTTCCATGTGAACTTACCTAGAAAATGGCAACTAGAAAGTTTCAGGGACTAATCATCACAGATTTCTATATAATGATCCAATACTGCTCAGTCGAGCTGTTTGGAATCCACACTTTGTGCTGGATCTCAACCATCGAATAAATCTCTAATCACGATTCCCATTTTTCCTTTTTATAACCATAATCACTTTCAATTCTTATCTAAACCATTTGTTAAATTCATACAGGTTCTTTTACCAATTTCGTATCATTTCAAACTCTTTAATTGTATACACACATTAGTTATTTTGAATAACCATTCTCTATACATTTTAAATTTGCAAAATGATCATATACCTGCTATCCAACAACATACCATTCCCACATCCATTCAATGTCATGAATCTCTTCATATTTTCCAAGCATTTCCTTTTTTAGGATTTGATCCATTTTATATAGAAAGCCATTAAGTCTACAATTGTATATATTTAATATAGATACAAAAACACAATGAAAATATAATACGAAAATGCAGAAACTTCCATATGAACTTACCTAGAAAATGGCAACTAGAACGTTTCAGGGACTAATCATCACAGATTGCTATATAATGATCCGATACTGCTCAGTCCAGCTGTCTGGAATCCACAATTTGTGCTGGATTTCAACCATCGAATAAATCTCTAATCACGATTCCCATTTTTCCTTTGTATAACCATAATCACTTTCCATTCTTATCTAAACCATTTGTTAAATTCATACAGGTTCTTTTACCAATTTCTTATCAATTGAAACTCTTTAATGGCATACACACAATAGTTACTTTGAATAACAATTCGCTATACATTTTAAATTTGCAACATCATCATATACATGCTATCCAACAACATACCATTCTCACATCCATTCAATGTCATGAATCTCTTCATATTTATCACGTATTTCTTATTTTTCGATTTGATCCATTTTATACAAAAAGCCATTAAATCTACAATTATATATATTTAATATATATACAGAGACACAATTAAAATATAATACGAAAATACAGTAACTTCCATGTGAACTTACCTAGAAAATGGCAACTAGAACGTTTTAGGGACTAATCATCACAGATTGCTATATAATGATCCGATACTGCTCAGTCGAGCTGTCGGGAATCCACAATTTGTGCTGGATCTCAACCATCGAATAAATGTCATGAATCTCTTCATATTTATCAAGTATTTCTTATTTTACAATTTGATCCATTTTATATAAAAAGCCATTAAATCTACAATTATATATATTTAATATATATACAAAAACACAATTAAAATATAATACGAAAATGCAGTAACTTCCATATAAACTTACCTAGAAAATGGCAACTAGAACGTTTCAGGGACTAATCATCACAGATTGCTATATAATGATCCGATACTGCTCAGTCAAGCTGTCTGGTATCCACACTTTGTGCTGGATCTCAACCATCGAATAAATCTCTAATTACGATTCCCATTTTTCCTTTTTATAACCATAATCACTTTCCATGCTTATCTAAACCATTTGTTAAATTCATACAGGTTCTTTTACCAATTTCGTATCATTTGAAACTCTTTAATTGTATACGCACATTAGTTATTTTGAAGAACAATTCTCTATACATTTTAAATTGGCAACATCATCATATACATGCTATCCAACAACATACCATTCTCACATCCATTCAATGTCATGAATCTCTTCATATTTATCAAGTATTTCTTATTTTACGATTTGATCCATTTTATACAAAAGCCATTAAATCTACAATTATATATATTTAATATATATACAAAAACACAATTAAAATGTAATACGAAAATGCAGTAACTTCCATATGAACTTACCTAGAAAATGGCAACTAGAACGTTTTAGGGACTAATCATCACAGATTGCTATATAATGATCCGATACTGCTCAGTCGAGCTGTCGGGAATCCACAATTTGTGCTGGATCTCAACCATCGAATAAATGTCATGAATCTCTTCATATTTATCAAGTATTTCTTATTTTACAATTTGATCCATTTTATATAAAAAGCCATTAAATCTACAATTATATATATTTAATATATATACAAAAACACAATTAAAATATAATACGAAAATGCAGTAACTTCCATATAAACTTACCTAGAAAATGGCAACTAGAACGTTTCAGGGACTAATCATCACAGATTGCTATATAATGATCCGATACTGCTCAGTCAAGCTGTCTGGTATCCACACTTTGTGCTGGATCTCAACCATCGAATAAATCTCTAATTACGATTCCCATTTTTCCTTTTTATAACCATAATCACTTTCCATGCTTATCTAAACCATTTGTTACATTCATACAGGTTCTTTTACCAATTTCGTATCATTTGAAACTCTTTAATTGTATACGCACATTAGTTATTTTGAAGAACAATTCTCTATACATTTTAAATTGGCAACATCATCATATACATGCTATCCAACAACATACCATTCTCACATCCATTCAATGTCATGAATCTCTTCATATTTATCAAGTATTTCTTATTTTACGATTTGATCCATTTTATACAAAAAGCCATTAAATCTACAATTATATATATTTAATATATATACAAAAACACAATTAAAATGTAATACGAAAATGCAGTAACTTCCATATGAACTTACCTAGAAAATGGCAACTAGAACGTTTTAGGGACTAATCATCACAGATTGCTATATAATGATCCGATACTGCTCAGTCGAGCTGTCGGGAATCTACAATTTGTGCTGGATCTCAACCATCGAATAAATGTCATGAATCTCTTCATATTTATCAAGTATTTCTTATTTTACAATTTGATCCATTTTATATAAAAGCCATTAAATCTACAATTATATATATTTAATATATATACAAAAACACAATTAAAATATAATACGAAAATGCAGTAACTTCCATATAACTTACCTAGAAAATGGCAACTAGAACGTTTCAGGGACTAATCATCACAGATTGCAATATAATGATCCGATACTGCTCAATCGAGCTGTCGGGAATCCACAATTTGTGCTGGATCTCAACCATCGAATAAATCTCTAATTACGATTCCCATTTTTCCTTTTTATAACCATAATCACTTTCCATGCTTATCTAAACCATTTGTTAAATTCATACAGGTTCTTTTACCAATTTCGTATCATTTGAAACTCTTTAATTGTATACGCACATTAGTTATTTTGAAGAACAATTCTCTATACATTTTAAATTGGCAACATCATCATATACATGCTATCCAACAACATACCATTCCCACATCCATTCAATGTCATGAATCTCTTCACATTTATCAAGTATTTCTTATTTTACGATTTGATACATTTTATACAAAAAGCCATTAAATCTACAATTATATATATTTAATATATATACAAAAACACAATTAAAATATAATACGAAAATGCAGTAACTTCCATATGAACTTTACTAGAAAATGGCAACTAGAACATTTCAGGGACTAATCATCACAGATTGCTATATAATGATCCGATACTGCTCAGTCCGGCTGTCTGGAATCCACAATTTGTGTTGGATTTCAACCATCCAATAAATCTCTAATCACGATTCCCATTTTTCCTTTGTATAACCATAATCACTTTCCATTCTTATCTAAACCATTTGTTAAATTCATACAGGTTCTTTTACCAATTTCGTATCATTTCAAACTCTTTAATTGTATACACACATTAGTTATTTTGAATAACCATTCTCTATACATTTTAAATTTGCAACATCATCATATACATGCTATCCAACAACATACCATTCCCACATCCATTCAATGTCATGAATCTCTTCACATTTATCAAGTATTTCTTATTTTAGGATTTGATCCATTTTATATAAAAAGTCATTCAATCTACAATTATATATATAATATATATACAAAAACACAATTAAAATATAATACGAAAATGCAGTAACTTCCATATAAACTTACCTAGAAAATGGCAACTAGAAAGTTTCAGGGACTAATCATCACAGATTGCTATATAATGATCCGATACTGCTCAGTCGAGCTGTCTGGAATCCGCACTTTGTACTGGATCTCAACCATCGAATAGATCTCTAATCACGATTCCCATTTTTCCTTTTTATAACCATAATCACTTTCCATTCTTATCTAAACCATTTGTTAAATTCATACAGGTTCTTTTACCAATTTCGTATCATTTGAAACTCTTTAATTGAATACGCACAGTAGTTATTTTGAAGAACAATTCTCTATACATTTTAAATTGGCAACATCATCATATACATGCTATCCAACAACATACCATTCCCACATCCATTCAATGTCATGAATCTCTTCACATTTATCAAGTATTTCTTATTTTACGATTTGATACATTTATACAAAAAGCCATTAAATCTACAATTATATATATTTAATATATATACAAAACACAATTAAAATATAATACGAAAATGCAGTAACTTCCATATGAACTTTCCTAGAAAATGGCAACTAGAACGTTTCAGGGACTAATCATCACAGATTGCTATATAATGATCTGATACTGCTCAGTCGAGCTGTCTGGAATCCACACTTTGTGCTGGATCTCAACCATCGAATAAATCTCTAATCACGATTCCCATTTTTCCTTTGTATAACCATAATCACTTTCCATTCTTATCTAAACCATTTGTTAAACTCAGACAGGTTCTTTTACCAATTTGTATCATTTAAAACTCTTTAACGGTATACACACATTAGTTATTTTCAACAACCATTCTCTATACATTTTAAATTTGCAACATCATCATATACATGCTATCCAACAACATACCATTCCCACATCCATTCAATGTCATGAATCTCTTCATATTTATCAAGTCTTTCTTATTTTACGATTTGATCCATTTTATCCAAAAAGCCATTAAATCTACAATTATATATATTTAATATATATACAAAAACACAATTAAAATATAATACGAAAATGCAGTAACTTCCATATGAACTTACCTAGAAAATGGCAACTAGAAAGTTTCAGGGACTAATCATCACAGATTGCTATATAATGATCCGATACTGCTAAGTCGAGCTGTCTGGAATCCACACTTTGTGCTGGATCTCAACCATCGAATAAATCTCTAATCACGATTCCCATTTTTCCTTTTTATAACCATAATCACTTTCCATGCTTATCTAAACCATTTGTTAAATTCATACAGGTTCTTTTACCAATTTCGTATCATTTGAAACTCTTTAATTCTATGCGCACATTAGTTATTTTGAAGAACAATTCTCTATACATTTTAAATTGGCAACATCATCATATACATGCTATCCAACAACATACCATTCCCACATCCATTCAATGTCATGAATCTCTTCACATTTATCAAGTATTTCTTATTTTACGATTTGATCCATTTTATACAAAAAGCCATTAAATCTACAATTATATATATTTAATATATATACAAAAACACAATTAAAATATAATACGAAAATGCAGTAACTTCCATATGAACTTACCTAGAAAATGGCAACTAGAAAGTTTCAGGGACTAATCATCACAGATTGCTATATAATGATTCGATACTGCTCAGTCGAGCTGTCTGGAATCCACACTTTGTGCTGGATCTCAACCATCGAATAAATCTCTAATCACGATTCCCATTTTTCCTTTTTATAACCACAATCACATTCCATGCTTATCTAAACCATTTGTTAAATTCATACAGGTTCTTTTACCAATTTCTTATCAATTGAAACTCTTTAATTGTATACACACAATAGTTACATTGAATAACAATTCGCTATAAATTTTAAATTTGCAACATCATCATATACATGCTATCCAACAACATACCATTCCCACATCCATTCAATGTCATGAATCTCTTCACATTTATCAAGTATTTCTTATTTTACGATTTGCTACATTTTATACAAAAAGCCATTAAATCTACAATTATATATATTTAATATATATACAAAAACACAATTAAAATATCATATGAAAATGCAGTAACTTCCATATGAACTTACCTAGAAAATGGCAACTAGAACGTTTCAGGGACTAATCATCACAGATTGCTATATAATGATCCGATACTGCTCAGTCGAGCTGTCGGGAATCCACAATTTGTGCTGGGTCTCAACCATTGAATAAATCTCTAATCACAATTCCCATTTTTCCTTTGTATAACCATAATCACTTTCCATTCTTATCTAAACCATTTGTTAAATTCATACAGGTTCTTTTACCAATTCGTATCATTTAAAACTCTTTAATGGTATACACACATTAGTTATTTTGAATAACCATTCTCTATACATTTTAAATTTGCAAAATGATCATATACCTGCTATCCAACAACATACCATTCCCACATCCATTCAATGTCATGAATCTCTTCATATTTTTCAAGCATTTCCTTTTTTAGAATTTGATCCATTTTATATAAAAAGCCATTAAGTCTACAGTTGTATATATTTAATATAGATACAAAAACACAATGAAAATATAATACGAAAATGCAGTAACTTCCATATGAACTTACCTAGAAAATGGCAACTAGAACGTTTCAGGGACTAATCATCACAGATTGCAATATAATGATCCGATACTGCTCAATCGAGCTGTCGGGAATCCACAATTTGTGCTGGATCTCAACGATCGAATAAATCTCTAATCACAATTCCCATTTTTCCTTTGTATAACCATAATCACTTTCCATTCTTATCTAAACCATTTGTTAAATTCATACAGGTTCTTTTACCAATTCGTATCATTTAAAACTCTTTAATGGTATACACATATTAGTTATTTTGAATAACCATTCTCTATACATTTTAAATTTGCAAAATGATCATATACATGCTATCCAACAACATACCATTCCTACATCCATTCAATGTCATGAATCTCTTCATATTTATCAAGTATTTCTTATTTTACGATTTGATCCATTTTATCCAAAAAGCCATTAAATCAACAATTATAGATATTTAACATATACACAAAAACACAATTAAAATATAATACGAAAATGTAGTAACTTCCATATGAACTTACCTAGAAAATGGCAACTAGAAAGTTTCAGGGACTAATCATCATAGATTGCTATATAATGTTCCGATACTGCTCAGTCGAGCTGTCGGGAATCCACAATTTGTGCTGGATCTCAACCATCGAATAAATCTCTAATCAAAATTCCTATTTTTCCTTTTTATAACAATAATCACTTTCCATTCTTATCTAAACCATTTGTTAAATTCATACAGGTTCTTTTACTAATTTCTTATCAATTGAAACACTTTAATGGTATACACACAATAGTTACATTGAATAACAATTCTCTATACATTTTAAATTTGCAAAATGATCATATACATGCTATCCAACAACATATATTTTAAATTTGATCCATATTATATATAAAGCTATTAAATCTACAATAATATATATTTAATATATATACAAAAACACAATTAAAATATAATACAAAAAAGCAGTAACTTCCATATACAATTTGTGCTGGATCTCAACCATCGAATAAATCTCTAATCACAATTCCATTTTTCCTTTTTATAACCATAATCACTTTCCTTCTTAACTAAATCATTTATAAATTCATACAGGTTCTTTTACCAATTCGTATCATTTAAAACTCTTTAATGGTATACACACATTAGTTATTTTGAATAACAATTCTCTATACATTTTAAATTTGCAACATCATCATATACATGCTATCCAACAACATACCATTCTCACATCCATTCAATGTCTCAATCTCTTCATATTTATCCAATATTTCTTATTTTACGATTTGATCCAATTTATATACAAAGCCATTAAATCTACAATTATATATATTTAATATATATACAAAAACACAATTAAAATATAATACGAAAAAGCAGTAACTTCCATATGAACTTACCTAGAAAATGGCAACTAGAACGTTTCAGGGACTAATCATCACAGATTGCTATATAATGATCCGATACTGCTCAGTCGAGCTGTCGGGAATCCACAATTGTGCTGGATCTCAACCATCGAATAAATCTCTAATCACAATTCCCATTTTTCCTTTGTATAACCATAATCACTTTCCATTCTTATCTAAACCTTTGTTAAATTCATACAGGTTCTTTTACCAATTCGTATCATTTAAAACTCTTTAATGGTATACACACATTAGTTATTTTGAATAACCATTCTCTATACATTTTAAATTTGCAAATGATCATATACCTGCTATCCAACAACATACCATTCCCACATCCATTCAAGTCTGAATCTCTTCATATTTACCAAGCATTTCCTTTTTAGGATTTGATCGATTTTATATAGAAAGCCATTAATCTACAATTGTATTATTTAATATAGATACAAAAACACAATAAAATATAATACGAAAATGCAGTAACTTCCATATGACTTACCTAGAAAATGGCAACTAGAAGTTTCAGGGACTAATCATCACAGATTGCTATATAATGATCCGATACTGCTCAGTCGAGCTGTCTGCAATCCACATTTTGTGCTGGATCTCAACCATCGAATAAATCTCTAATCACAATTCCCATTTGTCCTTTTTATAACCATAATCACTTTCCATTCTTATCTAAACCATTTGTTAAATTCATACAGGTTCTTTTACCAATTTCTTATCATTTGAAACTCTTTAATTGTATACACACATTAGTTATTTTGAATAACCATTCTCTATACATTTTAATTTGCAAATGATCATATACATGCTATCCAACAACATACCATTCCCACATCCATTCAATGTCATGATCTCTTAATATTTACCAAGCATTTCTTTTTTAGGATTTGATCCATTTTATATAGAAAGCCATTAAGTCTACAATTGTATTATTTAATATAGATACAAAAACACAATTAAAATATAATACGAAAATGCAGTAACTTCCATATGACTTACCTAGAAAATGGCAACTAGAACGTTTCAGAGACTAATCATCACAGATTGCTATATAATGATCCGATACTGCTCAGTCGAGCTGTCTGCAATCCACATTTGTGCTGGATCTCAACCATCGAATAAATCTCTAATCACAATTCCCATTTGTCCTTTTTATAACCATAATCACTTTCCATTCTTATCTAAACCATTTGTTAAATTCATACAGGTTCTTTTACCAATTTCTTATCATTTGAAACTCTTTAATTGTATACACACATTAGTTATTTTGAATAACAATTCTCTATACATTTTAAATTTGCAAATGATCATATACATGCTATCCAACAACATACCATTCCCACATCCATTCAATGTCATGAATCTCTTCATATTTACCAAGCATTTCCTTTTTAGGATTTGATCCATTTTATATAGAAAGCCATTAAGTCTACAATTGTATATATTTAATATAGATACAAAAACACAATTAAAATATAATACGAAAATGCAGTAACTTCCATATGAACTTACCTAGAAAATGGCAACTAGAACGTTTCAGGGACTAATCATCACAGATTGCTATATAATGATCCGATACTGCTCAGTCGAGCTGTCGGGAATCCACAATTTGTGCTGGATCTCAACCATCGAATAAATCTCTAATCACAATTCCCATTTTTCCTTTGTATAACCATAATCACTTTCCATTCTTATCTAAACCATTTGTTAAATTCATACAGGTTCTTTTACCAATTCGTATCATTTAAAACTCTTTAATGGTATACGCACATTAGTTATTTTGATAACCATTCTCTATACATTTTAAATTTGCAAAATGATCATATACCTGCTATCCAACAACATACCATTCCCACATCCATTCAATGTCTTGAATCTCTTCATATTTTCCAAGCATTTCCTTTTTAGGATTTGATCCATGTTATATAGAAAGCCATTAAGTCTACAATTGTATATATTTAATATAGATACAAAAACACAATGAAAATATAATACGAAAATGCAGTAACTTCCATATGAACTACCTAGAAAATGGCAACTAGAACGTTTAGGGACTAATCATCACAGATTGCAATATAATGATCCGATACTGCTCAGTCGAGCTGTCGGGAATCCACAATTTGTGCTGGATCTCAACCATCGAATAAATCTCTAATCACAATTCCCATTTTTCCTTTGTATAACCAAATCACTTTCCATTCTTATCTAAACCATTTGTTAAATTCATACAGGTTCTTTTACCAATTCGTATCATTTAAAACTCTTTAATGGTATACACATATTAGGTATTTTGAATAACCATTCTCTATACATTTTAAATTTGCAACATCATCATATACATGCTATCCAACAACATACCATTCCACATCCATTCAATAATGAATCTCTTCATATTTATCAAGTATTTCTTATTTTACGATTTGATCCATTTTATCCAAAAAGCCATTAAATCTAAATTATATATATTTAATATATATACAAAAACACAATTAAAATATAATACGAAAATGCAGTAACTTCCATATGAACTTACCTAGAAAATGGCAACTAGAAAGTTTCAGGGACTAATCATCATAGATTGCTATATAATGATCCGATACTGCTCAGTCGAGCTGGCGGGAATCCACAATTTGTGCTGGATCTCAACCATCGAATAAATCTCTAATCAAATTCCCATTTGTCCTTTTTATAACAATAATCACTTTCCATTCTTATCTAAACCATTTGTTAAATTCATACAGGTTCTTTTACCAATTTCTTATCAACTGAAACTCTTTAATGGTATACACACATAGTTACTTTGAATAACAATTCGCTATACATTTTAAATTTGCAACATCATCATATACATGCTATCCAACAACATACCATTCTCACATCCATTCAATGTCATGAATCTCTTCATATTTATCAAGTATTTCTTATTTTACGATTTGATCCATTTTATACAAAAAGCCATTAAATCTACAATTATATATATTTAATATATATACAAAAACACAATTAAAATGTAATACGAAAATGCAGTAACTTCCATATGAACTTACCTAGAAAATGGCAACTAGAACGTTTTAGGGACTAATCATCACAGATTGCTATATAATGATCCGATACTGCTCAGTCGAGCTGTCGGGAATCCACAATTTGTGCTGGATCTCAACCATCGAATAAATCTCTAATCACAATTCCCATTTGTCCTTTGTATAACCATAATCACTTTCCATTCTTATCTAAACCATTTGTTAAATTCATACAGGTTCTTTTACCAATTCGTATCATTTAAAACTCTTTAATGGTATACACAATTAGTATTTTGAATAACCATTCTCTATACATTTTAAATTTGCAACATCATCATATACATGCTATCCAACAACATACCATTCCACATCCATTCAACATGAATCTCTTCATATTTATCAAGTATTTCTTATTTTACGATTTGATCCATTTTATAAAAAGCCATTAAATCTAAATTATATATATTTAATATATATACAAAAACACAATTAAAATATAATACGAAAATGCAGTAACTTCCATATGAACTTACCTAGAAAATGGCAACTAGAAGTTTCAGGGACTAATCATCAAGATTGCTATATAATGATCCGATACTGCTCAGTCGAGCTGCGGGAATCCACAATTTGTGCTGGATCTCAACCATCGAATAAATCTCTAATCAAATTCCCATTTTCCTTTTTATAACATAATCACTTTCCATTCTTATCTAAACCATTTGTTAAATTCATACAGGTTCTTTTACCAATTTCTTATCATTGAAACTCTTTAATGGTATACACACATAGTTATTTGAATAACATTCCTATACATTTTAAATTTGCAACATATCATATACATGCTATCCAACAACATACCATTCTCACATCCATTCAATGTCATGAATCTCTTCATATTTATCAAGTATTTCTTTTTTACGATTTGATCCATTTTATAAAAAGCCATTAAATCTACAATTATATATATTTAATATATATACAAAAACACAATTAAAATTAATACGAAAATGCAGTAACTTCCATATGAACTTACCTAGAAAATGGCAACTAGAACGTTTAGGGCTAATCATCACAGATTGCTATATAATGATCCGATACTGCTCAGTCGAGCTGTCGGAATCCACAATTTGTGCTGGATCTCAACCATCGAATAAATCTCTAATCACAATTCCATTTGTCCTTTTATAACCATAATCACTTTCCATTCTTATCTAAACCATTTGTTAAATTCATACAGGTTCTTTTACAATTCTATCATTTAAACTCTTTAATGGTATACACACATTAGTTATTTGAATAACCATTCTCTATACATTTTAAATTTGCAACATCATCATATACATGCTATCCAACAACATACCATTCCACATCCATTCAATTCATGAATCTCTTCATATTTATCAAGTATTTCTTTTTTAGATTTGATCCATTTTATAAAAAGCCATTAATCTACAATTTATATATTTAATATAATACAAAAACACAATTAAAATATAATACGAAAATGCAGTAACTTCCATATGAACTTACCTAGAAAATGGCAACTAGAAGTTTCAGGGACTAATCATCACAGATTGCTATATAATGATCCGATACTGCTCAGTCGAGCTGTCGGAATCCACATTTTGTGCTGGATCTCAACCATCGAATAAATCTCTAATCACAATTCCCATTTTCCTTTTTATAACCATAATCACTTTCCATTCTTATCTAAACCATTTGTTAAATTCATACAGGTTCTTTTACCAATTTCTTATCATTTGAAACTCTTTAATGGTATACACACATTAGTTATTTTGAATAACAATTCTCTATACATTTTAAATTTGCAAATCATCATATACATGCTATCCAACAACATACCATTCCCACATCCATTCAATGTCATGAATCTCTTCATATTTATCAAGATTTCTTTTTTAGATTTGATCCATTTTATATAAAAGCCATTAATCTACAATTATATATTTAATATATATACAAAAACACAATTAAAATATAATACGAAAATGCAGTAACTTCCATATGAACTTACCTAGAAAATGGCAACTAGAACGTTTCAGGGACTAATCATCACAGATTGCTATATAATGATCCGATACTGCTCAGTCGAGCTTCGGAATCCACATTTGTGCTGGATCTCAACCATCGAATAAATCTCTAATCACAATTCCCATTTTCCTTTTATAACCATAATCACTTTCCATTCTTATCTAAACCATTTGTTAAATTCATACAGGTTCTTTTACCAATTTCTTATCATTTAAACTCTTTAATTGTATACACACATTAGTTATTTTGAATAACCATTCTCTATACATTTTAAATTTGCAAAATGATCATATACATGCTATCCAACAACATACCATTCCCACATCCATTCAATGTCATGAATCTCTTCATATTTATCAAGCATTTCCTTTTTTAGGATTTGATCCATTTATATAGAAAGCCATTAAGTCTACAATTGTATATATTTAATATAGATACAAAAACACAATTAAAATATAATACGAAAATGCAGTAACTTCCATATGAACTTACCTAGAAAATGGCAACTAGAACGTTTCAGGACTAATCATCACAGATTGCTATATAATGATCCGATACTGCTCAGTCGAGCTGTCGGAATCCACATTTGTGCTGGATCTCAACCATCGAATAAATCTCTAATCACAATTCCCATTTTCCTTTTATAACCATAATCACTTTCCATTCTTATCTAAACCATTTGTTAATTCATACAGGTTCTTTTACCAATTCTATCATTTAAACTCTTTAATGTATACACAATTAGTTATTTTGAATAACCATTCTCTATACATTTTAAATTTGCAAATATCATATACATGCTATCCAACAACATACCATTCCCACATCCATTCAATGTCATGAATCTCTTCATATTTATCAAGTATTTCCTTTTTTACGATTTGATCCATTTTATAAAAAGCCATTAATCTACAATTGTATATATTTAATATATATACAAAAACACAATTAAAATATAATACGAAAATGCAGTAACTTCCATATGAACTTACCTAGAAAATGGCAACTAGAAGTTTCAGGGACTAATCATCACAGATTGCTATATAATGATCGATACTGCTCAGTCGAGCTGTCGGGAATCCACATTTGTGCTGGATCTCAACCATCGAATAAATCTCTAATCACAATTCCCATTTTCCTTTTTATAACATAATCACTTTCCATTCTTATCTAAACCATTTGTTAAATTCATACAGGTTCTTTTACCAATTTCTTATCATTGAAACTCTTTAATGTATACACACATAGTTATTTTGAATAACAATTCCTATACATTTTAAATTTGCAACATCATCATATACATGCTATCCAACAACATACCATTCTCACATCCATTCAATGTCATGAATCTCTTCATATTATCAAGTATTTCTTATTTTAGATTTGATCCATTTATAAAAAGCCATTAATCTACAATTATATATATTTAATATATATACAAAAACACAATTAAATATAATACGAAAATGCAGTAACTTCCATATGAACTTACCTAGAAAATGCAACTAGAAGTTTCAGGGACTAATCATCACAGATTGCTATATAATGATCCGATACTGCTCAGTCGAGCTGTCGGGAATCCACAATTTGTGCTGGATCTCAACCATCGAATAAATCTCTAATCACAATTCCATTTTCCTTTTATAACCATAATCACTTTCCATTCTTATCTAAACCATTTGTTAAATTCATACAGGTTCTTTACCAATTCGTATCATTTAAAACTCTTTAATGGTATACACACATTAGTATTTTGAATAACCATTCTCTATACATTTTAAATTTGCAACATATCATATACATGCTATCCAACAACATACCATTCCACATCCATTCAATGTCATGAATCTCTTCATATTTATCAAGTATTTCCTTTTTAGGATTTGATCCATTTATATAGAAAGCCATTAAGTCTACAATTGAATATATTTAATATAGATACAAAAACACAATTAAATATAATACGAAAATGCCGTAACTTCCATTGAACTTACCTAGAAATGGCAACTAGAAAGTTTAGGGACTAATCATCACAGATTGCTATATAATGATCCGATACTGCTCAGTCGAGCTGTCGGAATCCACAATTTGTGCTGGATCTCAACCATCGAATAAATCTTAATCACAATTCCATTTTCCTTTTTTAACCATAATCACTTTCCATTCTTATCTAAACCATTTGTTAAATTCATACAGGTTCTTTTACCAATTTCGTATCATTTAAACTCTTTAATTGTATACACACATTAGTTATTTTGATAACAATTCGCTATACATTTTAAATTTGCAACATCATCATATACATGCTATCCAACAACATACCATTCCACATCCATTCAATGTCATGAATCTCTTCATATTTATCAAGTATTTCTTATTTTACGATTTGATCCATTTTATAAAAAGCCATTAATCTACAATTATATATATTTAATATATATACAAAACACAATTAAAATATAATACGAAAATGCAGTAACTTCCATATGAACTTACCTAGAAAATGGCAACTAGAACGTTTCAGGGACTAATCATCACAGATTGCTAATAATGATCCGATACTGCTCAGTCGAGCTGTCGGAATCCACAATTTGTGCTGGATCTCAACATCGAATAAATCTCTAATCACAATTCCATTTTCCTTTTATACTAATCACTTTCATTCTTATCTAAACCATTGTTAATTCATACAGGTTCTTTTACCAATTCTTTTTAAACTCTTTAATGTAACACACATAGTTTTGAATAACATTCCTATACATTTTAATTTGCAACATCATCATATACATGCTATCCAACAACATACCATTCCACATCCATTCAATGTCATGAATCTCTTCATATTTATCAAGTATTCCTTTTTTAGGATTTGATCCATTTATATAGAAAGCCATTAAGTCTACAATTGTATATATTTAATATATATACAAAAACACAATTAAAATATAATACGAAATGCAGTAACTTCCATATGAACTTACCTAGAAAATGGCAACTAGAAAGTTTAGGGACTAATCATCACAGATTGCTATATAATGATCCGATACTGCTCAGTCGAGCTGTCGGAATCCACAATTTGTGCTGGATCTCAACCATCGAATAAATCTCTAATCACAATTCCCATTTGTCCTTTTTATAACCATAATCACTTTCCATTCTTATCTAAACCATTTGTTAAATTCATACAGGTTCTTTTACCAATTCTTATCATTTGAAACTCTTTAATGTATACACACATTAGTTATTTGAATAACCATTCTCATACATTTTAATTTGCCAATGATCATATACATGCTATCCAACAACATACCATTCCCACATCCATTCATTTGCTTCATATTAAATTCTTTTTAATTGATCATTTTATAAAAGCATAAATAAATTAATAATAAAAAAAAAACAATTAAAATATAATACGAAAATGCAGTACTTCCATATGAACTTACCTAGAAATTCATCCATTTCTAGGATCTAATGATC